>NC_092698.1:6688933-6889122 GCF_964275005.1 Diadema setosum
CAACAAGTCATACTGCCCTCGAATTGCACAGCTTATGAGTGATACAGCCCACGAGGAAGAGGCCCACGATATCATCTGATCAGAATTCACTTGGCAAGAAGCTATCTTTTCAGCAGCATCGTTTTCTTTAAAACAGAGATAATTATAAAAGCTGTTTAATTAGTAAATAAGTCTAGTGACCTGTGGTTAGGTTACTGTATAGTTCAGAACGCGAGTGAATAAGAAAGTGAAAAAAAAAAACAACAGAAGGAAAAGGATATCATGAAAATGTGGAAGAAAACGGAAACGATATACATACGATGGAGGAATCATGGGAGAAATGTTTCCAAGGAGAGATGGTAGCTGTCTTGAGTTGAGTTTTTTTTTTTTTTGTCTGTCCTGTATTTCTCCTTTCTTTTCCTTTCATTTTTCTGTTATGTGTGTGCCTTCAGTTTTTTTTTTTCCTGAGGACCTTACTCCACTACTTAATTATTTGATTTTTTTTTTTGCAGTTTCTCCCACACTTAATCTCTAGTTTCAAATGTAATTTGGGCATAGGACCCTACATTAGAATCATTTTAAGTGTATTCTGTGATAATTATTTTATATATCAAACATTTCGTTCTCTTTGCTGATCTTTATTCTTTTAACTATATAGTTGTTTAATAGTTGTTTGATGTGTGGATGTATGCTACGATTTTGATTTGTAGACAACGTAGAACTGTAAAGATGTCATAGTACATCCCCAAAAAAACAACAACAACAACAAACAAACAAACAAACATGCGCTAATAGTTCATGAGAATGTCTCAAAAGGTACGCTTACAGCTTGCGTATACGTCGTAAATGATCGGAAAAACTTTGCAGGTTTCGCGAAACACACGCGAGACATTTTCCAAAGTTTCGGGGTCTGTTTAGGGGTTTCACGAAGATTTTGCGAACATCGCGCATGTCTTGCGAAGGTCGTGCGCATGACGAGACTTTAAAGACACTTTCGAGAACAGTTCACGAGCAAATCATGACCAAGACTAGTGTGCGGAAAAGGTTACAAAAAAAAAATCATTCTTTTTTTTTTTTTGAAATTCTCGCCGAAGTAAAAACGACATCCGCGAACAATTGACAACGCTTCCGAATGCCCGCGTTCGTTTGGCGATCTTTTGCAGACTAAAATACGAATGTTGGATTGTGCCATTCGCGTCTTTCGCAAATCGTTCGCGTGCTCCGTGAAATCAGGCCTTTAAACGTCCTGCTCTTTGCGATGAATGACTGAAGCGGGGTCTTTAACGTGTTTGACTTGTGATTCTTTTATACATAGGACATCCATTTTAGTGTTTCATGTCCTATATCCGAGGGACAGAGTGTTTTGCCTCTTTCTAAAAGGGACGATATGTTTACACATGACATCGCTCAGTTAGACTCCGGAATCGAACGCTGGTCCTTTGGATCTGGAGGCAGATGCGCTTCCGACTGAGCCAAATCACCGCCCCAATGATACCTCTGCTTTCATTATGGCTATAACTATTCAGAACAAAACTACAACATCTGCTTTATCAATACAATGTGAAACCAGCGAATACATCTTCTAATAGGCTCCTGTCGGGTCTAAAATTCAAATACTGTAATCTGTGACTTTCGTCTATCTCAATAGTTATCCCCCCCCCCCTTTTTTTTTTTTTTGCGGGAGTGGGGGAACGAAATAATGAAGCATACAATGATGACGCGGTTTAATAAATGTCATCAAATCTCCTTTTTGTTCACTGACTCAGTTGATATCTACGTGAGATGAGAACTACCCGAGACCCGCTCTTCAGTGTACCAGAATGAAAAACAGGAGGAAAAGAAAAACAACAACAACAACAACAACACTTCATTGCACCACGCTTTGTGTGCGTGATCGTGTGTGTTGGATGTTTCAGAGGTTGCAAGCATATAAACTTGATACATCAGGAGTGATAGAGAATGTATATTGCCGCCTACACAGTCAAAGTTACTGGAGGATTTGGGTTGCACCTTAACGAAAGACAGAGTTAAGCCCACATTATCAACTTAATATCTTATTAGAAACTTTTCGAACACGACATGTACTTTGTCAACTTTTAGATACACTTAGATACACAGAATCTAACAGGGGGAGGTATGCGGGGTCATCCCAGGGGCAGCCCGGCTTTATAGACATCGAAAAAAAAGTTCAACAAGTCATACACCCACGAATCAAACAGGGCAGAAGATAGACACTAAGAAAAACAATCCCACGAGCTAAAAAGTAAGTACACCAGTGTACACCAGGCCTATGAGATAGAAACTATGAAGAAGAGGCCCATGAGCAAGACACTAAGTAAATAGTTGATATCTACGTGAGATGAGATCTACCCAAGACCCGCTCTTCAGTGTACCAGAATGAAAAACAGGAGGAAAAGAAAAAAAAAGAAAACACATTTCATTGCACCGTGCTCTATAGATGAAGGATTACTATACGTCTGTGCGTGTTCGCGTGTGTGGGATTTTGCTGATGATGCAAGCACAGAAGAGTGCGAGCACTCATTATTTTGCTCCGTCAAAACCATTGTTCCACCGCTTTCACACATTGAAATGCCCATGATTGCAATATCTTGCAAGTTGCCTATTTGATGCATAGGTACTTCACCAAAAGCATTCCCCCATACCTCACTTTCAAAATACTTTGTTTGAATGATAAAGTACGTAGTTACAACACCCGACAGTCAACCAAATTCCACCGCTGGAAAATGGAAACAAACATCCATTCAAAAGCAATTCGCCACCTTGGTCCGGTCATTTGGAATTCACTACCACCCAGTATTCGAAATTCACAATTTAACAGGTTGTTCAAAAAACAATTCAAAATATTTCTCCTCCCCACATATTAGTCTCACGTTGCTTCACACTTGATCCACCACTTGTATAATTTACCCAACATTTGCACTTTCTTTTATTCTAGTGTATTCCAGGGCTTTTTTAGTCAGGTGATCCCATCACTGCCGTCAGCCCTTGAGGCTTTTACAGGACACCTTTTTCTTTCACTTTACTTCACTTCTCTTTTCACTATTTTTTTTTAAAGTCTGACTTTTTAAAAGTCTGACTTGTTACCACTTTGTTATGACTACCTATGCCATCCCTTTGTGTAATACAGTGGACTCCCATTATAACGAAGTCCTCGGGACCGGCAGTTTTCTTTCGTTATATCGAATTTGGTTATAATCGAATCAAATAAACAACAGAAATACATAGAGTGGATAATGTAGTGGCCTGGATTTTTACTTCGGTGTGACCGGAATGTCATCATAACCGTGTTCGTTATAACGGGAGTGCACTGTACGTGTGAATTATGTCGTATCTCATCTTTTTTTTTTTAACTGTATAAATTGTAAATGTTGAAAGAAATAAAGAAGAGTTCTATGATCTCAAACAATCAAATATCAGTATTGA
This sequence comes from Diadema setosum, assembly GCF_964275005.1. Lineage (NCBI taxonomy): Eukaryota > Metazoa > Echinodermata > Echinoidea > Diadematoida > Diadematidae > Diadema > Diadema setosum. The sequence continues at coordinate 6,692,357 of NC_092698.1, forward strand.
CAGGGAATGTCTATACGCCCGCCTACACAAAGTAACTGGAGGACATGGTTACACTTTCACGAAAGACAGAATTAAGCCCACATCATTAACTTATATCGCATTAGATACTTTTCGAACGCTAAGTAAATTAAGCTCACAATGTTGCATCGAGGTCGTGGGCCTTTTTTTTTTTTTTTTTTTTTTTTGCCTGGTGTCGAGCTCGTGGGCGTTATTCACTTAATGTCTAACTTGTGGGTTTTATTTGCCTAATGTCTGGCTCGTGGACCATACAGCTCGTGGGCTGGATGACTCTTAAGCTGTATGACTCATTAGCTGTAATGACTCGTGGGCTGTATGATCCGTGGATATCGAGCTCGTGATGTACTGTTTGACAAGTGAACATTAGGCAAGTGAACATTACATTTCAGAAACGCTGAGATGCTGAGAAGATTTACGGAAAGTATTGAATACTTCGAGAGCTAGAGTATAATAGATTAGTGCGGGGTCTCGAGGGTAAGAAAGAAGATTTACAAATATAACCGATTTGCTTGGAAAATAATCTTTAGGAAAGGCTGATGTCAATCATGTTTGCTTTCTTCGAAGATGTGTTTCATGTTTCATGCTGTTAAGATAATATGTCTTCAGGGGCCAATTTTGCAGGGAAGCTTGCAATCATGACTGTCATCGCTAAAACTTCCTCGCCATTGCCTGTGAGAGTGTTGCATCTTTACCTCTCTTTCAAACCTTAACCATGTTAACCTGCTTTGTTAACCGCTGACAGGTAAACGCAATACAGAAATGATATACCTGTCACCAGTTCCCGAGGCAGGTTAAGGTATAATATACCCCTTTCGATCACGTCATGATAATACTTATTAAAAAAAAAAAAAGACCAGTATCAAAGATCTTTGCGCTGAAAGCGGACCTTCCGTACCTTAAAATTGATTAATGCATTTGATGACAATCGCTTTTTTGTGTGTTTTTGTTTGCTTTTGTATTATACCAAAAGAAAAACCTACATTGTCTCCGTACTACTTAATATTTCGTTTCGGTGTGTAGTGAAGCATGAAGAATTCACAAGTCAGGCCAAGTGAGCGATTCCATTCCTTTGCCTCGGAATACCTTTAATCAACAATAGCAATAAAATAGAATAGCCTCGCGTAAGAAGGGTTCGTGGAAACATGATGCCACGAAGATGCGGAGATGCTAAGATGCTAAGAACCTGATGGTGAAAGAGGAAACGAATGAAAGATAAGACCTGAAAGGGAGTGGCTACAATGTTCAAGGTAGTACATTATACATGCTCTTCGTGCTCTTGGCAATCAGATACTGGCGCATCACTCCGCATCTACGGATAAACCAAAGTTTGGATAACCCTCTCCAATTATATTGCCCACGATTGTTTCAGACTTCTCATTTTGACGTCACTTACATGCTCAGCCAATCATCACCCTCCCACTCGGCGATCACGTATGAGGCAATTAAATTAGCATTTCTTATTCAAGCTAATGTAGACAGTTGGTTTAGACTTCAATTCCAGCCGGGAAGTGAAATTTGCTTCACTCGGAATCGATTCTGTCCTACCTTGATATTTGCCAGAGATTCTTGTGCAGTTACAAACAATTCACTCTGTATAAGAAAATTACTCTAAGAGCATTTACGCTGATGAAAACCTACATGAGATACTTCTATACTTCTTGCCATTGGCACTAGAAGCCACCAGAAATACAGATAATATTATTTCCGGAGCTTCTGTTAACGCGTTATGTGTGAACTCTTCTTGCTGACGAAAGCTTTGAATAAGGAAAAAAGAACAAAATCAGTTTGTGAATTTGATCGAACGTACACACGCAAACACATACACACACACACACACACACACACACACACACACACACACACACACACACACACACACACACACACACACATACACACACCCACAAAAGAGAACAAGCGAGAGACTTTAATTGTTCTTGCTGTGCTGTATAGCACATGGCTAGAGTTGACGGAATGACCTTAATTCGGTAACTTTTTTTTTTTTTTAAACGTACAAGTGCATAGGAGAGTTGGGAAGCAATAACATTAACTCATCTAATTTGCATAATGATGTAGACTGATATCCCTGGATCACGTCCCAGCGTGTCAAACTTTAACATTTCAAAGCTTTCACCGGTACTTATTGCTGTCCGATTTAACTGTCACTGCCACTGTTCTGTTTAATCTTTTTTTTTAATCCCTTGAACACATGAAAAAAAATTCTTTACTGCTTTCTCTGTTTCTTGTGGAAAAAAACAGATTTACTTTTTTTTTATCCTTCATTATTATCTGGAGCTAATGTTAACATTCTGAAGTCGGTCTAGAAAGGAGACTATGTGAAATGTGGCTAGGAGCAGCCAGCTCGTCACGTGTGGATTGAGGAGGATCGTCTCAATTATTACAATAAACGCGCGACAATCAGCGAGCGCCCCGGCGATCTGATGTGGGGAAAAAAATCGGCAAGGAGGCGACATTCGGCGACATCGCTGTGGTGTAGACTTTGAATAGACGTATCAGATGCATACAAGACTTCAATAATAATGTCGTATTATAATGATAACAAGAACAATAATATATAAACATATATATATATATATATATATATATATATATATATATATATATATATATATATATATTAACATATGCATCTTATTCATTGGAAAGGAATCGGCCTCGATGGGCTTCATGTTTATGGCCTTTACTGATCCCTCACGTGCTATGTATGTATACATTATTCTCTCCTGTTTGTCTTGTAAACGTGATGTTTTCTTTTTAGCGTGTGAAATAGGGAATATATTTGTATTTATTATATGTATATGTATATATATATATACAATATATATATATATATATATATATATACATATATATATATATTTATATATGTATATATATATATATATATATATATATATATATATATATATATGTGTGTGTGTGTGTGTGTGTGTGCGTGTGTGTGTGTGCATACGCATATACATGGACAGATTTACTAGGTAGATTCAAGAGTAAAAGATGAATGTGTATTTACTAAAGAATCAGTGTATCAAATCTCTTCATTATTTGTATTCATGCAATGTTATATAAGATAGGCCTACACAGATATTAGGAATATACCACATTTGGGTTAATTCCTGATGTAAAATAATTGCGCGTCTTCAACAACCCAGACACAGGTCTAACCACAACCAAGACAAAACCAACAACGTCGGCATACTAGGACGCGAGGAAATATTTATTTATTTATTCACAACATCTTTTAACAGGGACATTCCGTTCAGTTCTGCTGACAGCCAGCAGACCTGCTTTTCAAGGAAGCCCTGTATACAATGATACAAATGCATACATAAACTTTCAGGTAAAAACAAACACAAGGTGACCTACACAAAAACAAACAAACAAACAAACGAATTATATACAGTATTTACAAGTACATTCACAAATGGTACAGAGGGGTACCAGTGTATTACAATAACAATAGTTATGTGGTACATATATCAACTCAACTCAATGTATAATCAAATGAGCAAAAGGCAAACAAACATTATTTTCTACCATGCTTCACAACCTAAGATCATATAGTATGTAGCAATGGTCGGCAGTGTTTCTTGAAAAGAGGCAATGAACTCAGCGTCTGGACGGGAAGGGGTAACTTATTAAAGAGCATTGGACCATAATAAGAAAAGCTACGTTTTTTGTACTCAGTGTTAACCTGAGGAACAAACAGTGGACTGTTGGTAGCATACCGTGTTACATAATAAACGGGTCGCTGTGTGATCAGGCGATTCAAGTAAGGCGGTGCAAACCTGTTCAAAATTTTAAAGACCATGAGACAATGCTGGTATTTTATCCTGTCTGCAATATTTTGCCAATGTAGTGTTGGAATATACAGTGATACAGATTCATGCTGCTTTATATTAAAAATCATACGAATATATCTATTTTGCATTATTTGTAATTTCTTAATATGTGATTTGGAACATGAACCCCAGCTGGTGGAACAATAATCTATGTGGGGTAAAACTAATGAGTAATACAAATTGATAATCGTTTTACGTGATAGAAAACATTTCACTCTTCGTACACTTCCAATTGCACGAGCAATTTTAATGCAAATAGCATCAACATGTTTCGACCAGTTTAAAGTAGGTTCCAGAATAACTCCTAAATACTTAAATTCATTTACCTGTTCAATATATTGACCATCGTACATTACAGAAATTTTACAATTTTGCAATTTCTTTCTTGAACCAAACACCATTACTTTGGTCTTCTTTACATTTAACATCATCTTGTTTACTTTCATCCACTGAGAAATTTTATCAAGCTGCAGTTGCATTTCCTCTTGTAATAACTGGATATTCTTATTTCTACAAAATATCACTGTATCATCTGCATAAAGAGACAGTTTAACATTCAATGATACATCTATATTACACAGGTCATTTATATAAATACAAAACAACAATGGACCCAGTGTTGAACCCTGGGGTACTCCAGATTTGACCGTTAGGCATTCACTGAGAACACCATTTATAGAAACACACTGTTGTCTATTGTTTAGATAATTTGTGAACCACTGTAGTTCTTTGGAAAATACGCCATATTTTTCAAGTTTATGAATAAAAAAATCATGTGGGACCAGGTCAAAGGCTTTTCGTAAATCCAAAAATAAACTTCCAGTGCAGTAACCAGTACATCGATTTTCTAATAGGTATTCATTGATGTCACATAATGTTGTTGAAGTTGAATGGAATTTTCTGAAACCAGATTGGAATTGATTTAACAGTGAGTGGTCTATAAAATATGTATACAATTGATTATGGATAGCTTTTTCGAATATCTTGGCTACAACAGGCAATAGCGATATTGGTCTGTAATTATTCAAATCAGTTTTACATTTACTTTTATAAATAGGAACAATTTTAGCAGTTTTGAAATCAGCTGGTATTATCGCTGTGGCGAGAGATTTGTTAAACAGAACAGACAGTGGTTTACAAATGTGATCAGCTGCTAATTTTAGTAGTCTTGGATGCATACCTAGAATTCCCATGGATTTACTAGAATCTATATTTTTCAATTCCTTTCTAACATATTCAGAATCTATTTCAGAAAATTCAAAACATGTATGCGTTACATCATCAATATATGAACAGTGAGTCATTTCATCAGTACGAATATCTACATCATCATTCATATTACACACTTCATTGAAAATTTCATTGAATGTATCTGCCAAATCTTTTTCATTTTTCAGTAACTCACCATCAATGAGATTGCTAAACTGATTTCCTTTTTTATTATCAGGCAATAATTCCTTCAGCACTTTCCAAGTTTTCCTCATATCATTATTACATACATTTAAAACGTTATTATAATGCTTTTTCTTCAATTTCTTATTCAAATTATTAGCTTGATTTCTATAATGTTTAAATAAATTCCAGTGTCTGTTTCTCTCGGAATCATCAGTCTCACAATACTGAGTGGTTTTCCGCTTTGCAGTTGAAAGCTTATCAAACTGTTTTTTGTGGAAATCACGTTCCTTTGCCAATTGTAGATATTCTTTTGTAATCCAGGGTGCACCTTTAACTTTCCTTCTGACTTTCACAAAAGGAGCATGCTTATCACATATATCTAAGAATAACTTTTTAAATTCATTCCACATTTGGTCAACATCTTTTGAATACAACACACTCCATTCAATGCTATTTAGGTCTTCAAGAAATCTTTCCTCTTGGAAAGTCTTAAATGATCTATATGTGCATGCTTTCGGACATGATTTTGCTGTAATGGCTTTAAGAATAACATAAATCAAAGAATGGTCACTGAGTCCCACTGATTGTACACCGGAGGGTAGGTCGCCACATGAATCAGAAACTAAAATCAAATCAATAAGTGTACTGCTGTGCGGAGTCACACGGGTGGGAGACGTTATTACTTGAGACATCTGAAACAGACTACAGAGTTCATTGATCCTTTTTGAATGTATATTGTGGGTTAACATATTACAATTGAAGTCTCCCATAACAATAACATTATTCGATATAGAGAACACTTGTTCTAACCTTTCTTCTAATACATTCAAAACATCTGAACTATCATTTGGTTTTCTGTAAAATATTCCAATAAGATATTATTAATCTTTTTCTTGAAGGAGAGTCCAATTCCCCACACTCGATCCGACCCCCCCCCCCTTCCCCTCCCCACTTCTGAGAGCCTCCTAGAAGCGTTGACATCACATTCCTCGACAAAAACCCGTGTTGAAACTTCCATCTAAAAATAGCCCATCATTCTCATTCGAAAACCCGAGCGTGTGGCACGGGGCCCCCGGGAAGGATAGATGCGCTTCTCCTGAGCGGTCTATGAACCCGTCTGTGAATGGGCGCGCTTCGGGTTATCTTAAAAATGAGCCGCTTGCTTTCGTAAGGTGGTTTTACGTCATTCCGATCTTCCGGTATAATGTGACGTCAAACGGGACTGTACGTGTTCTTGCATTTCTCTTTTTTTTTTTTTTTGCACTGCATGTGTGCGCCCGCTGTAATAGCTCGACCAATGAATCGTATGCAACATTTTCATGGTTGACCGTAGATGAAGAAACAATTCGGTCGGTTACCTTTTACATCTCTTAACAGAGTATAAAGCAGCCACATGATAATGCCATTACAGTTTGTCATATCACTTGAGACGCTGTACAGCAAAGAAAGGAATAAAAAAAAAAAGAAAAAGGGAGGATGCCCCGAAAAATAACAACAACACAAAAACGGGTGCTTGCCATGAGTTCGACACCAACGAATCATTCAGCTCACGAGTCGTACAGCCCATGAGTTCGACACTGAGAGAACTAGGCCCACGAGACCGGCACATTAAGCCCCGCGTTGTAATGTCGAACTCGTGGTCTGTTTTTACCTAGTGTCGAACTCAAGGGCTGTATGACTCATGGGCTGTATTACCCATGGACCTTTTTTAATGTCGAACTCGTAAACTGTATGACTCGTGGGTGTCCGTCTCATGGGATGACCCCGAAAAAAAAAAAAAAACAATATCTGGGTGTCATAGGCTATATTAGAACTGAACCTTTACCGTCCGTCCAATGTTTTTTTTTTGTTTGTTTTTTTTTTCCGTTTTGCCCTGTTTCAACAGTGCTGAATCCGAATCTGGATAATGCAACTCTTGCATCATTAAGGGTTTTGAAATATTAAAAATGGCCGCCAAAAAACCATTATAGGCCTATTAAATCTTATCATATTTCTTCTTATAAACGGCGGAATTTGAAAACAATATTTTTTCTTTTACTCAACTCAAATCTGAATGATGCAGCTCTTTAATCCTTAAATATTCTGAGATATTTAAGATGACCGACGAACTGAACACTAAAATGGCCATCAAAAAGCTGTCAATATCTGCAATTTCTGCATACTTCTTTGTGAATGATGCCCATTGAAACAAACTGATGGTTTTACCCCATTTCGAAGGTGCTGAATTCAAATCTGGATGACGCAACCTTTGTATGTCTAAAGGTTTTGAGATATTCAAGATAGCTACCAAAATCTGAAATTCCGTATTATCTCAATATTTCCGTATAGATCATGACAAATTGTGCTCTGAAGCGATTCGAGTTATGGAACCAATAATTTCCATCTTCAGTTGACCGAATTACTCAGCAAGAATGGTATATAAAAAGGCTTCCACAATGGTAATTTATACTAAGATATCCAATAATAAATGTCTAAAAGGACGTTTTCACGCGTATCCTGAAACGGTTGATATCAACTTTACATCCTCTTTAAGAGATGAAAGTTTGACACTTATGAACACGAAGACAATGACTAATAACATCATTATGCTAAAAAGGCATACGTACAAAATGGCAGTAAAGATGGCCGCCAAGATTGCTTCTAAGATATCAAAGTTACTCTTTTTCGGTTAGTGTCATTTTATGACTTTTTGGTTTAAATGTTGGAACTCGTTTCACGTTTTTATTAAACTTGAATATTCTGACAGCATCATTAGAAATGGCGGCAACGGGGGGGGGGGGAGGGGACGGAAACACAAGATCAGTGTATATACCCTGCGACATGAGGGTTTTTGGTTTGTTTGGTTTGGGTTTTTTTTAAGTTAAGTTCAAAATTCTGGCGCAGAAGTTCAAAATTCTAGTGCACGCCTTTGGTGAAAATCAAGAATACTTTTTTTTAATGTGTAGCACACAATTCAGGTACTTGTACATCATAGAGGATCTTCACATCTTGGGAGCCATCTTGGCATCTTGGCGGCTATTTTGAAAGCAATTTTTTTTTTTTTTTGCATAAGAGTCATACTTTCATCTCCCAAAGAAGCTGTTATAGTGTTAATTTCAACCTTTTCTGTACGAGTGAAAACATCCTAAGACATTACTGGGATATCTTTGCTCGACTGAATTGTAAATAAAGTTCAGATTTTGGGCGCCATTTTGAATATTTTGAAATCAAGAATAGGAAATTATTATTTTTACGTGTCACACACAATTCAGCTACTTGTATATCATAGGGTAACTGAACATCTTGGGAGTTATGTTGGTGATGATGCAAGATGCAAGAGTTGAATCATTCACGTTTGGATGCACTATCCCTGACGGACGACAAGATAAGTTTGGGCTCAATATCTTGTTTAGGTTGTTGGAAAACAATGTACATTGTGTTTTATTATTGAGTTGGAACAGAATTCACGGAGATAAGCATCTGTGATGTAATGAAAATTCAAGTAATCCTCCTCAAAAAGGGTATTTGGCAATATCAACTGAAAAAGATTGTTAATACATTGATAATGAAATGCGTTAATTTATTACTAAATGTATTAAATTGTTAATTAAAATGTTGAAGTGTTAATCGAGGGATCATCATGCAAAATAATGAATGCGTCAAATTATTATTAAATGTATTAAAATCAATTGTTAATTAAAATGTTACAGTGTTAATCGAGGGATCATTCTGGTCACCTGGATGGCATTTCATGAAAACAAGTTTGTTCTCAGCCAGTCAGATGCAAGGATTTCAGTAGCTTACAACAGTTTGTCTAACAAGTTTGTTCTCAGCCAATCAGATGCAAAGATTTCAGTAGCTTACAACAGTTTGTTTAACCAACTTTATCCTTTGAATATGACTGATGAATTCCGAAATTTGTTAAGTCGGACAAGCTTATACATTTTGCCGCTTTAAAACGAGTGAAGTGCCTTAACAGTATTGAGAAAAAAAAAAGAAAAAAAAAAAGAAAAAAAGGGTCATGTGCACATGACCGAACTGTTGTGGTTGTGTCTGGTGGCTGGGCGTGGCTGTGGATGGTGGTGGGGTGGTGGTAGATGTGTGTGTGTGTGTGTTTGTTCCTGTGATGGGTTTGTCCGTGGTTGCGTGTATGCGGGGCTTGTGCTGCACGTCCACTCACGGCGACCACCAGGGAGAATTCCACCCAACCATCGTCGTTGTTGTTGTTGTTCTTTTAACTTTATGGAGCTCTCTGCCGGGTGGGCAATTTACTCCAAAAAATATATTGAATTCAAATATTTATCTAAATACATTTATAAAGCTCTACACTACTTTGAATTATCAACAAAATCTAATTATATTTATTTCAATATTTACAAATGAGAATATTTACAGAGAAAAAAAAGGGACAGGTTTTAGGAAAAGATGTCGCCTGCCTACTCCTGCACCGAAATGCAAGGTTACGCCGTTCCCGTCGGCCAGGTAGGTAGAGGACCCACCGGCCGACGCCGGTGAAGTCTCGGCCTTTCCCGGGGGCAGGCGCCTCCATCCATCCGGGGGTTGCATCTCTTTTATGGACTCTTGGGCCCGAATTCATGAAGGTGGTACAAATGAAACCATGGTTTAAACCATGGACAAAAACCATGGAGCGCCAAGTGTCGCACGGAATATTTCGTTACGAAATTGGTCATTTCGTCGATAAAATGACTGTTTCATTAACGAAATTATCATTTCGTGGACGAAATGTTCATTTAGTTACAAAAATTTGTTATTTCATTACGAAATAATAATTTCATTGACAAAATGACTGATTTCATAACGAAATATTCCATGCGACACCTGGCGCTCCATGGTTTTTGTCCATGGTTTAAACCATGGTTGTACCACCTTCGTGAATTCGGGCCTTGGTGTTCTGCATGAATGATTCCCTAGTAGTCTAGTCTTTTCTTGCCAGTCGCTTTTTCCAAAATGTAGAGAGGACAGCGTCCAAAACAGCACAACTACACTATGTTGGGTGACGTGAAAAAGGCTAGCGCGTAGAGACCATTAATCCTTATAGTCCGGATCAAGTGCCCATATCGTAGCTACAAAATAATTAACCGCCTCGAAACCACAATCCTAGACTGTCGGTGACTCTTTACACTATGTGAATAGTGATTGCAGTTTCAATACACCAGTAGTGTTGGTAGATCTTACCCGTCGCTGTTAAGGAACTTTGACACAAAGTATAGCTTACAAATGGTCAAGGATTCAAGTTCAAAAGACTGGAGTGGACAATGGATAATGCAAGCCGGGTTTTCTACACGGATTGCGTAAGTCAAAAGCACTGAGTAGATTAAATGTGTTAAGATGAACAAGGCCATTTTTACCGACCTAAATAGGAGGGAAGAAGCCCCATCACTATAAGCACAGTCACGCTTTGTGAGAGTACTAGGGAACTTTGACAAGCACGACTCGGCCGCTAGTTGAGCGCGCCGTGTGAAAAAAAAAAAATATATATATATATGCTTCTGCACATGCTAGAATCAGAAAAACCTCCCGTCCTGGGGAAAACGAGAACGGTTCTCGGCCAAAATAGCGTCCGGTCCCGATGTTGGGCACGTCTGAGCAGCCAGCCAATTGGCGATCTTGTCGTGCGTGTTGGTCATACACCACGCGACGGTTTACTTTTCACACATCCAAAATCGCTACGTCTGCATCCACACACAAATGCGAAACTGCTTAGAAATGGGGACGAGAGTCCGAGAGTGGGGATTGCCATAGCCGATTGCTTTCGCGCCCTTTCGGTCTTCCCGTCGTGTAGCGATGATAGAGTTCCCTATTATCAGAGCAGACGACACAACACGGTTGGGCTCAAAATCTGACTTTGGCACCCAGACTACATTAGACCCGGGGGTCTCGCGCTCAGCAAAATATCGCAAACCCACCTTACGCAGTACTTAGCAGTACGTGTAGTATCTGCAGATTAAAATGAAACATGAAGGTTCACCACACAATCATCTAAAGTATAGGAAATAAGAGTTTTTGAAAAAGCTCACATTTCATCGTTGCCGATTCCAGTGGCCTTTTTTTTCCATCAAAACCGTTCATCATCAATAACAGAATTGTTGCGACTTTTCCCTTTTGATCTGTCCCCATTCTCAGCCGTTTTGCACATTCAAAAACACCCAATCATAGCAAGTGAGGGGTCATTTTAAAGATTGTTAATCAGGCTTTCTTATAATATCATATCAATGAAGATAATGCTGGTTTTAAAGAAATATGATATATTAAATCTTAATTGCAGAACTTATTTTGAGGGGTTTATAAACCGGGGCTCAACACTAACATTCTTTCTCTGGTGGACCATTCGAGCAATAACATCTTTAAAGCTGAAAGAGAAATGTAGTGGCCCAAAATAAACGAAAAAATAACAATCCACTTTAACCCTAAAAGGGCCGGGGGGCGGAATCCGCCCTCCCCCCCCCCCCCCCCCCTCGACGTTTCGCGCTATAATTCTGTAACGCGAGAAGGCCTCGTCGCGAGGCTTCTTGACTTTCTTCGTTCAAGTCTCGCGCAACTTTTGAGACCAAATTTGCAACGTCCGCGCATACTTTTGCGAAGCCACGCCCATTTTTGTAACGGAATGTCGCCCCAAAACGGGCAAAATTTTGTGATTTTGTGTACATTTCCTATGGAAAACAGTGCTCTGTCATGAAAGTCATAAAAACCTGATTATTTTTACAATTAATCACTTTCATTGATTAATTTTGTGCTAATTATAGTAAAAAAGTGGTCAGTGACAATTTCCAATGAAAAAATAAAGAAAAAACAAAAGTTGAAAAACAAGGAAATACATAAGAAATTCTGAAAACAATAAAATACATAAGAATTGAAATGAGTTTTGGAAGTTTTTGTGATGTACAATTGTTGATTATGCTAAAACAGATTTACAGATCAAAAATTAGACTCGCGTTATTAGTCATGTCTTCGTGTTCATAAGTGTCAAACTTTCATCTCTTAAAGAGGATGTAAAGTTGATATCAACCGTTTCAGGATACGCGTGAAAACGTCCTTTTAGACATTTATTATTGGATATCTTAGTATAAATTACCATTGTGGAAGCCTTTTTATATACCATTCTTGCTGAGTAATTCGGTCAACTGAAGATGGAAATTATTGGTTCCATAACTCGAATCGCTTCAGAGCACAATTTGTCATGATCTATACGGAAATATTGAGATAATACGGAATTTCAGATTTTGGTAGCTATCTTGAATATCTCAAAACCTTTAGATATACAAAGGTTGCGTCATCCAGATTTGAATTCAGCACCTTCGAAATGGGGTAAAACCATCAGTTTGTTTCAATGGGCATCATTCACAAAGAAGTATGCAGAAATTGCAGATATTGACAGCTTTTTGATGGCCATTTTAGTGATCAGTTCGTCGGTCATCTTATATATCTCAGAACATTTAAGGATTAAAGAGCTGCATCATTCAGATTTGAGTTCAGTAAAAGAAAAAATATTGTTTTCAAATTCCGCCGTTTATAAGAAGAAATATGATAAGATTTAATAGGCCTATAATGGTTTTTGGCGGCCATTTTTAATATTTCAAAACCCTTAATGATGCAAGAGTTGCATTATCCAGATTCGGATTCAGCACTGTTGAAACAGGGCAAAACGAAAAAAACAAAAACAAAAAAAAACATTGGACGGACGGTAAAGGTTCAGTTCTAATATAGCCTATGACACCCATATATTGGTTTTTTGTTGTTTGTTTTTTTCGGGGTCATCCCATGAGACGGACACCCACGAGTCATACAGTTTACGAGTTCGACATTAAAAAAGGTCCATGGGAGGGGGGGGGGGGAGGGGGGCGGAATCCATCCGGTCTGAGCATAGCCAAAAAAGCCCGGCCCCTTTAGGGTTAAGTGCCAGATCGAGCCACCAAAAAATAGCCGTTTTTTGGAAATTTGGTGGCCCAACATCAATTTTTAGTGTAAATGTATAGTGTATATACACACTAAAATATAGTAAACATTTATATGCTTAGTGTAAATAAATGATATCTACATATATATATATGGGCCATGACATGAGAAAAGGGCCCATAGAGCAGAATATACCGTAAATGAGTTTTTACAGCAATATTGTAGAACGAACTCCACGTAATTAGATAAGCAAACCGTTTTCTGAAATTCCACTCTGAAATGCCTCAATTATTGTATTTACAAAAGCATGTTTGCCCAAATACTGCCACTTTTTAATGCAGCGTATGCAATCGTGCGCAGCTAGCTAGCTGATCTTTTGTTTTGCTTCGTTAAACTTCCATGCTGTTTTATGGCATTTGTGCGTGACAGTGCTAAGGGCCCTTTTCTGGCGTCACGGCCCATATATATATATATGTGTGTGTTTGTGTGTGTATGTATAATGCCACTGAAAGAACTAAATCTACTCTGTACTTGAAATAAGAAGAAAAAACAGCAAAACTGATTTTCAAATTGTGATACTTTATCATCATATCTCATTGTCTGGATGTTGACAATCCAAACGGACAGCTGAATCCTGAAACTGTGAGTTAGGCATGAAAACTCAGAATGAAAAGATAATGATGTTCAAACATATCTACCAATGAATGACAGCTTGGCCAATCTCGGCCAATAGACTAGCTGTAAAGCTCTTGGTGTTGAAAATGTACTGCAAAGAGTGTGAGTCTTTAAGAGCGAGTAAATTGAGCTTCTCATATCTCCCTTTGCCACTTTGAACATTTTATAATAACATATTACATGGGTTAGTAAAATCGTACGATCAGTATACATCCCTATAAACATCCGTATTCAGTTGCGAGCAGTTGTACGATCTCAGTCGACTTTGACACGTTCGCTATGCCAAGAACGGATAAGAGGCTACATTTTGCAATACCTGAGAAACAACAGGAGTTCGCTTGGCAACACAAGTGGCTTAATTTGATTGCAATACCTACTGCATATTGAATATAAGGATGAGGTCTGCATTATGCAAACTACAGTAGTAACACCTGTGAACAATTACCCTACATGGCTAATAAATGAAGGCAGAGGGATGCACACATTCCATGATGTTTACTGCAAAAACTGGCTCCTGGTAGTACAATTTTGTGTAGTGAATCTCTTATACGGCCCAGTGAGAAATTATTATGATGATACAGGCATATTGTACTTAATTTGGTCAGACTTGCACTTTAACCCATACAATATAACACAACATTGATTTTGCTGTTGGGAAGTCACAATTAGTGTCTTCATCTTGGGGCTTGAAATGTTATCTATGTACAATGACTCTTTCGAATAGATCATTGGACTAACTACATTTCCAGCCTTTTGTCCGTCAACATTTATACAATATTGACTCTTCATATACATAAGAGCTGTGCACTCATTACACTTCCAATGAAAGGTTGCAAGTCAATAACACAAATTATCATCTCATACTTGGTGTCAACATTGGAAAACATTGTGACACAAAATTAAAATAGATCATAAACATAATCAGCTACAAAGTAGTACTTCACCAAACTTACACAATACAAATTCTTAAACACCATTTTTTTTTTTTTAAGTCAGTCCCATATGATCAAAAACAATAAGCCCCATTTCAAACTGAAAAGTAACAAAACCTCCCTTTATTGAGAAATGAAGTATTCTATGCTCATCCTCTTTGTTAAGTAATACATATATTGCCATCTCTGTATTTCTGGGTGTCTAAACCCTTTACTGCAATATGTGACCTTTTTATACATACAACACCTCCAATACACACTAACTTGCTCAAAAAAATAATCATTTCAATGAGACAACCTCAACTCCTAAGTGTCATACTTGTAATGTACAATCTGTGCAACACACAATAGACTAACTGCCATAATATCCATCAGCGTCCATATCTTGCACTAAACAATGCTGTCCGATTTATGATTCATGATAACTTGACTACAGTGTATGTCCACTTGGAGAACGCGACGCAAAAAAGCATTCACCTCTCCACTCTGATCTAATCCTATTATTGAAAATGGAAACACGGTTCCACCTTTCTGGTTATACATGTATACTGTATTATGGAAAGGGATTCTTTCCCTTTTACACAAGATACGCTGATGACACATTGGTGGGTGGTATGAAAGTAATTGTGTTGACTACTGTGCTATTCTTAAAAGAATGAAAAGTGCATCTGCCAAACTCTTAATGTAACTAGTGATAACAGTTGAATGATATGAACACATTAAACATAACATGCTGGCCACCTGTCCACTAAAAAAATGGCAAATGCTAAAATCATATAAAACATTTAGTAACAAAACTACACATTATAGAAACTTCACATGAATTGAAAAAAAAAAAAAATCACATTTGCACACTAGGATATGTCTTCTTCAATAAGTCCAATCATAATATGTTCACCTGAAAATTAATAACACAATTACATATTATCCAACTTCGAGTTCAAAAAATAGATTCTATGTAATATATGTTGAATTTTTGAGAGTATAGTTTGATCCACCAGGTACTTGAATTCATTTGGAAAGCATTTTTTCCATTTACAACAGAAAAGAGACTAATTGAATTCTTTGCCACATTTACATAAGTTAATACGTTTGTCTGATATTACAAACAAAAAATATACACCTTGTGCAGTAACATGAATTTTTCTCCCTTCAAATGCTGATTTATATTTTTTCACAGACAATATAAAAGCAAATTCATTAAGGTTTCAGGGGTATTGAAATATATTCTGGAGAGCATTTTTGCATTTCCAGTTCAAAGTGAAGAAGAATGTACTGTTAAAGTGGAAATTTTAGCCAGAGTAATTTTTTTTTTACTACTCAGTCGGGTAAGACGAATTGTTTCAAATTTCACAGACGATCACGACAACTGAGCAAGTAGTTAAAACGGCTCATCCCTGCCAAGACAGCTAAGGGTTTTAGCAGCACATGCTGCAGCAAAAGGTAACTGGTCTGCATAATGACAGTGACTTCACTGTCTCAAAGAACTTTCTTCCCCTTCAAGGAGTCAGTTTGGGGGTTTTAATGCTGAATACATATCACTTATTTCCTCAAAGTAACACAGCACATATGACACAAGGGTACTGGTCAAAGGTGCCTTCACATTTTGAAGCATGTGCACGCACAGAAGAATCAATATCGAAGGAAATTTGATACAAAAATCCTTGATTTCAATAGCACAAAAAGTGGCTTATGAAGATGCTGACATACATGTACAGACTCTTCAATCAGCATCCAAGAGTGGACGATTCGCATTTATCTAACAGCTGAATTTTGTACACAGAAGCTGCTCTACCTGCCATTGAAAATTAGTGCAGTACACATTTTCATACATCTAAAATGTTTGAGATTCCACGTTACTCATAGTTTCTTACTTTTTTTTTGCAATAACTTTCACCCTGTTATTTGTAATTCACCATAACCTGAAAGAGCTTGCAACAATTGAAAAGGAAAGTGCAGACTAAAATGAAAATACATGTATCCAAAACATTTCTTGGTCAACAGTAAGTACTAAAACCTAGATATGATAATTCTTCAAACATATGGATAAAAGGGACAACAATATGCTGGAACATTTTCATGTTAACTTGATTTCAAACATTATATTTGTTAATACCAAATGGAACACTAGGTCTCTTTGCCATACAACTTGGATCACAGTGCATGAAAATGTTAGGTTAAAGGTGTAACACATCTTCATTCCTATTGAAACTTTAAATGTAAAATCAGAACCGTTAATAATGTTTTTTGTTTGTCTCACTTTACTTTCAGGTCTTATGAGGACTTAGAAACTGACAGAGAATAATTGGTGATTTGAAAGCATGATATAAATAGCTTGGCTGCTCAGCTTTTGCTGCAACTGCAAATCACAATGCCAAAAATTTCCCCATGCTGTTCCTGAAATGAAATGACAATCACAAATTTGCAGTCCATGTGACATCTTTGGACATAATTATCACTACATTCTGGCAGTAAAACGTTGGAAACATCTTGTGCCCTTTTACAATCAGTCGGTGACAGTGGTACCAGAATTTGAATCTTGATTACTTCATGTCAAACTGCAGCATCAGGGAGACAAGAAGCATCAAATGATTACCATTTCTGGCTTGGAGTTGCAATTTTTCCTCAAAATTTCTCCCAGGCTTCCAATTGCAGTCCTTACAAACAGGCTCAGGTGACTTTACTACTCGTCTATGAGCATCTGCCGAATCATGTAATTCAGGATTCCCCCGTTGCGATAGAATGTCAGCTCCACATCGGTGTCAAAGCGCACAGTGACCTCAAACGACTTTCCGTCACTGACCTGAAAAGGACAGGAATTATCAAGAGATGAAATTTGCTGGAGATTAGTGCAAACATATCCCTGACCTGGATATCATACTCAGACTTATGGTGGTAGGACATGGATTACTTTTTGTCGGTAAGAATTACATTTATACAAACAGAAGTAATGCAGCAATCTTTCTTTGTTAGTTTCAGTTTTATTTCAGTATTGGATATATTAACTGCAGAGTAGGGTGATACAGGAAAGATATGAATTTGACAGAATCACACACACTTTTACACTAACACACTAACGCACAGTGAAATTTTGAATGCTCTTCTTATCGTTATTTCTACCTGTTAAGTGCCTCGTCCTCTCACACTTTTCAGAAAACATTATTAGAACAATGCTCTTCCATAGTACAAACAAAATTTTCAGGATCATGATACACTTTGAAGAGGGCTAGCGGCAACCTGCATATACATTTGCACGTCCCTGGGGTGACAAGACCTTGTATCTCAGTTTTTGGTGAAAATGACTTTTTTTGATTAATGGTCAGGTAATCACTTAAGTGGTGTCCTGTCCAAATCCTAGTTGCCTTACCCCAAAAATAAGCCACCACGACATGTCAAAGGAAAGGCAATTCTATTTGATATAGTGCTTTGGCTGCCACTTTTCTGTGCTCTTCTGAACATTTTGACAGTTTGCACATACAAGGTCTTGTCGCCCCAGTGACGATAAATGTGTTTTCTCACTCACCTGAACACTTATCCTTTGCCCCGCTGAGAGGTCCTCAGGCATGGAGATGGTGTACTTTTCCTTTCCCGTTAGTCCCAGAGACTCAGCCGTCTGTCCCGGTAGGAACTGGAGGGGTACGATGCCCATGCCTACCAGGTTGCTGCGGTGAATCCTTTCATAGCTCTCCGCTATCACTGCCTGCACACCCTATATAATCGACAGCCAAGACACAAAGTGAGTAAAAATGATAAGCTACAGAGCCATGTGTCTCTCACTTCTATTCTAAGCAAATCAGCTCATTCATCAAAAATGTTTTTTTATTCTGCATGACCCTGTACAGGGAGTGAGTTCAAAACAAAAACTCTTTCATAAAATGCCAAACAACATAGACTGCACCAACATGGCAAAGCATCCTGGCTTTCAACCAAAGTATCATACATCCTCCACACTTTTAACGACATAATAAAGTTGTAGTATTTCTTGGCTTGTCTTGTCCTTGCGACATTTGATTTATATTATGACTACTTAATCTCCTGTTTGTAAAATAAACTCCCACATATGCAACAAGTGTGAGTATTTCAGAATAGCCATATATTGCTAGCCACAAATGTTCAATCGCAATAAATATTATAACTTTGAATACGATAGATCAATTACGTATGCCCACCCCCTCCCTCCCCTCAAAAAATACCAACAAGCATGCAGAGCCCTCAATACATCAAACACAGTTTGTAGTAATGAACATGTCACATGTTTTCATAGGTTATCAACTTTTAACTTTGCATGAATTTCCTACACACAGGTACACATATTCTACCATTGAAAAAAAAAAACCAAAAAAAAAAACACACACTTCAAAAAATTCCTATCTAGCAGGTTGCCCACCTCCCCTACCCCCTTCCACTTAGGAATTTGCAAATGAGTGATAACAGTACATATCCTACCATTGAATGAAGCTGAGATGAAAACCTCAACGACAGAAATGCTTTTACTTCCATGGGAATTGCACATATCAATTTCATGAATCTAATATTGTGGCATATTAACACAGTGTAATAGTTACTCCGCCAATGGTAGTTCACGGTAAACTCCGGCCAACCCGGTCGCTAGTTCAACAGGGAGGTGGAGAAGGGGATTTACCTGCATCCATGGGCCCTTGGCTGCCCAGTCCCTGGAGGATCCAGCTCCATAGTCCTTGCCCGTGATGACTACCAGCGGATGCCCTTCCTGCTGATACAGGTCAGCCGCGTCAAACACATCCATGGTCTTGCCGGAGGGAATGTGTATCGTCTTGGGTGCCGCCTTCCCGATGAACTTGTTGAGGAGTCGGATGTTGGCGAACGTGCCCCTAGCCATGACTGCATCGTTGCCGCGGCGGCTGCCGTAGGAGTTGAATTCGCGCGGCGTGAGGCCGAGGCTCGCCAAGTAGCGCGCCGCGGGGCTGTTGCGGGCGATGCTGCCGGCAGGAGAGATGTGGTCCGTGGTCACAGAGTCGCCCAAGAAGAGCAAGACATGTGCCTCTTTGATGGTCCTCGGTGGTGGAAGCTCTTTGGTCTGAAGAGAGGGTCATTGCAAATCACAACAGAATCTCATTCGTGCACAGTACTTGTGAACACAAGCATTCCACTTAAGCACACATCTTTAACAAAAATATTGGCAAATTCTGATTTCTGTCTCATCCATGTGTTTGTCCTGAATTTACAGAACATACAGATTATGAAGGGCTGCTCACCTATGCAGATTAAGAAGCATACTTATGCACACCAAAAACATTGCAGATGCAAAACAAAATATACCTTGGTTGAAAAACAGGGGAATGGTAAACACAGGTCATGATGCACTTTAATGTCAAATAATCACATACTTAAGCTATGTGTTCTTCTTTGGAATTAATAAAAATAGCATATGACATACACAAAGAATATAATTAAAACTTAAAAGTGGGCATAATACAAATGTTGCTCTGCACTGCATGAAAGGCAATGCAAAATGTAAGAAGTAGACATACCATTGTTTCAAAGAAAGGAGGTGACTTGATGTACGTTGACTTCGGGTCCCAGGGATATAGCATGTCATCTGATGTCTCTAGGGCATTCCAGCTGGCATTTCCCTTCTGCTCATTGGAGGAAGGGGGGGGGGGCATTGAAGAGAGTGGGAGGAAGAGTTAGTTACTGTCAATTGTATTCGTGCAGAGGATTTAGAATCATAGTATAATTGAATTTATCAACTGTACTGCTCTTGAGGATGTATAAATATGACAATTTTCACTCATGCGACTTAAGGAATTAACTACAATTTCACAATTGTATACATGAGTTCTGTGCACCAAAAGAACCTCTTTGAGGACACCTGCACCTGCATGACTCATTATACTCAATGAATTTAACAATATGGAAAAGATGTCTTGATATCTCTATCTAGTCCTAACAAATAATCCATACAGCATCAAAGCAGGCACAAAAAAGACCATTAGAAAGTACTTTAGACCTGTGGATAAACTGCTAACTTTGTCCACTGTAGCCACGGTCACACTGGTTAAACTTCACGAAGTTTAACTGTGAGAACACTTTGCGAAGTTTGCTTGTCTGTTCACACTGGAGGCCAAACTTTTTAAAGTTTTAGTTCTTGATAAGTTCTTGAAGTTTGGGTCAAAGTGCACACCGTCTATCAGCTTTGGAGGCACAGCAAACAAGAAGTGGAATGGTCACATGAAAAACTTTGTAAAGTTTCAGCTGTGTACGTTCAGACTGCACAAACTTTGAAAAGATTAGCGGGGGTTCGGGAAATTCACCTTGCTTGAACAGGAAGTCTTTTGAAAAGTTTTGCAAGAAGTTTTTCAGGAAGTTTGCACTTAGACTAACCAAATTTTGAGAACTTTGACTTTGAAGACATTGCCAGTGTGATTGCCACTAATGTCATCCTTCACCTGTAATGCAGAGGGGGATAACTCAAGGATATCAATTTGGCTAGGCCCTCCAAATTGTCAGTGGCAAAGACCACTCCTCAGGCAGTAAAGCTGTTGCACACACTGTGTGCAAAAATGCACATCAAGCAAATTGAACAGGGTGTCAGTGCTTTGATAACTATGTCTTATCTTGTGAAGATGTGCAATATCAAAAGAGAATTGACCTTACTATACCTTATTTTTCATTAGGAATTGCCTGAATTCCACTTACATCAATCTTTGTGTAGACCTCCTCAAACATGGAAGGAATGACATATTTCTTCTCCACCTCCTGCAGCTCTGCCCTGGTTGGCCAAATGTCCATCAGGAAAATATCCTTGCCATCGGCATCCTGACCTGTAGACAAACAAAGAGACAAACAGATAGATAGTAAGATATATAGATAGACAGATAGGTAGACAGATAGATAGACAGACATACAGACAGATAGATAGACAGATAGATAGGTAGATTGATAGGTTGATAAATAGACAGGAAGATAGATGAAATAGATAGAAAGACTGATAGATACACAGTCTCATAAAATCTGCCAAACAAGATCCTGTCAATCACTGCTAAAGTACTAATATGATTTAACAAAAGGCAATGGAATGCATCTTCCCCTAAACTGAGCATAATTTGTATGTTTTCATATCACTCACATAATTAACAAAAGACATTGCATGCAAACGTGCAAGTTATGCTCAGATAGGTGATCTCATCAACAGAATCTTGGTTTGGCAGGTTTTTTGCAGGCATACCCAAGTAATCTGATGAAAAATAGTGGAAATAACTTGAAAATATATGTCACATATTCAGATATTCATTTGGCCATGTAAGTGATGTTGAGGGTATCATAAATCAAAACAAGTCAACATGCACTGATATTGCATAGGTCCTTCAATGTATCGTTTTCAAGACACTGCAATTCTCCCATACACTCAATGCGACATACACACAGTTCCTGTAGGAAATGAGTTCAAAATGGTCCTGATCAACAATTAGCATCATTACAAACAAGTATTATTTCTGTTTCTCAAATCTGTCTAGTACGACACGACAGCATACATGCTAATCGAATAAAAAATGCCAAATGTCCAGGTAGCGGTCTTACCTAAGGGTTCTTTCTCAAAGTCAATGGTCACTCGTCCAGCCAGTGCGTACGCTATGACAAGGGGTGGAGAGGCCAGGTAATTGGCCCTGGTGAGGGGGTGGATCCGACCCTCAAAGTTTCGGTTCCCTGACAGCACACCACATGCTACCAAGTCGCCCTACAAGAAGTTGGGAGAAAGATTAACATCATTGTTTTCCTTCGACACACATGATACACCATACAAATACCTGAATCATTTGGCATACACGGAGGCAACAAAATACATTTGGCTGCTGGAATATGCACTTTGCAGTTTTGTTTTCATAAGCTTTACATAGGAGATTTACTTTCTTTTGCAATGTAAAACCTCTTTCAAGAGGAGCAGTCAACACCTGAATCTTCAACTGAGACATAATGGCATAACATTTCCTATGAATGATATTTTGCCCTTTAATTACTAAAATAACAAAAGGACATATAAATACAAGCAGGGCTCAACATTAGCAGATGCTCGGTGGCTTTGTGGCCCGGTGGCTCGGGGCCACCAAATTTTCAAAAAGGCTATCTTTTGGTTGCCTGATTGGGCAGCTAAAGAGCATGACATTTATCATAATTCATATTGTCACTTTAGAATGACAGGTTCCTTTTCAATTTACGCAACATTTCAAAGCTCAGAGATGTCATGTGTTCAATGCTTGCTATCCTTCTGAGACAAGAAAAAAAAAGTCTCTAGAGTTTCGGCGAAATGTGATTTACAACATCATACCTTCTCGATGGCTTGCCCAACTTCATCAGGTAGGGGGCCAGAGTTTCCAATACACGTCATGCAACCGAAGCCCACAATGTAAAACCTGGTGTAAAGAAAGCAAAACACTGTTAAAACTGTATGCTGAAATGATTTCACAGACATATAAATATTGTATATTGTGTAAATACAAGGAACATATTTACTTCATAACCAAATACGTAAGACAAAAATGTATATATATAATATAATGTGACCATGTGTCACAAAAACACCAAAAAGTTTCCAGTCATGGATTTTTGGTTACGGACAGATTCTGAAAGAGCAGATTCTATTTAAGCTTTAAAACGAGGTATAATTTAACACACATGGACTTTCCTAAAACCTATCTAAATAATGAAAAGAATATACACAGTTTAGAAAATTACGGAGAAAAGAGGCTTTGAAGTTTAGGGTCTATTTAAGCACTTAATCTCATCAAGCTGTGCTCTCTGCAATGAATGGGATTTTTAAAAAATTGTAAAACTCCACAAAAATGACAATGAAGATATTATCAGATTACGATGAAATTCTGCACACTCTATAAGCACATTCTATTCCTGACTCATATAAACTTTTAATGCAATACAAAAGTTATTAGAGTTGAGAGTAAAGAGTGTGTAAAGGGTATTTAACACATGAAAGGGGCCTCAAGACATACCTTATCACACTATTCTACAAAAAGGTGTGCTAGAAAAACTGCAAAAAAAAAATACAATTTTCCATTTTTTATACATTCCCAAACTTTAAAATAAAGTAGAAGATTTGCTTTTTCAGAAAATATAACAGACTACAGGCAAAGATTGACTAGGTTGACACATTTCACCATTTTTTCCCTTTAAAATTATTATTGTTATTATTTTTTTATTTATTTTTTTTTTTTAGTATTCACATAATATTGGGTTGTGCATATATGAAGGATGTATAACATAGCTCCTGCATCTTCAAACATTTTATGTTCAATAAATGATAAAAGCTGCCCTCTGCAATAGGTAAGCTGGGAAAATAATAGCTGCATTATGACAATTCTCAGACATTCCGCTATCTTCCATGCCACAGAAAAAAAATAAGAGATGAATTTTATTATTATCACTCCGCCAGCACATCCCATTTTGGAGCAAGAAGCTTACCCAAGCTGCTCTAGGTAAGGAATGACTCCGCTCTCCCTGAGGTAATAGGTGACCACCCCACTGCCTGGGCTTAGACTGGTCTTGATGTAGGGCTTCACGCTGAGGCCAGCTTCCACAGCCTTCTTTGCTAGCAGACCTGTCCAGAACAAAATTGTAAACAGAACCATGAAAAACACGGACAGTGATTACATGGATATTGAAGAAGCGATGAAAAATCATCATAAGTGAGTACATCTATGATATGGCCAAGAAAGGGTACAACACATACCATCAATAGTTAGTTTTGATCTGTGAATTTTTTTTTTTCAATCATGTAAGGAAATAATTTTGTTGCAAAAGATTGGAAAAATGAATTTCTGCTATTTGAAAACTACACTGATGCAAAACCAATGCCAGACCATCAAAATGGCAAGAACATTTCTGTCTTTTGTTTTCTTTTAAATACATATCCTCTTGTATCTTTTGAAGAAATCACTATTTCTTCCTTTCGTTATGTTAAAGAAGAAACAAGTTCCTGGAAATGGGCATCATGGGTCAACAAGTGCCCACTCACTTGTGTCCAATGACATCAGTCAGCATATTTCAAGGTTTCTAAGCACCAATCTTATGAATCAAAAGATGTTAAAATGCATTCAATTCAACTTGTTCAAAGTCCCAACAATTTTTTTTTTTTTTTTTTTTTGGGGGGGGGGGGGGGGGTGAGAGTGCGCTGGGAGGAAGAAGAAGGCAACCATATCAGTACTGCACAAAATATATAAAAATTAAATCGATGGATTTACTCACCGGCACCCAGCATGACAGAGGGATTGCTAGTGTTGGTACAGCTGGTGATGGCAGCGATGACAACAGAACCATGGTTTAGGGTGTACTCCTGCCCGTCATAGAGAAAAGGGACTGTCGTCGACTGCTTATCAGCGGGTATGTCAAAGCCCTTGAAGCCCACCTTGTTGTCTAGACACTGCTGAAAGTCATCCTTCATCACACTCACCATGACCTTGTCGTGGGGGCGCTTTGGCCCGCTCACGCACGAGTTGACCGTCGCCAGGTCCAGCTCTACCACCTTTCAACAAAGAATGAACGTTTGGGTCAAATTCTCAAGTTGGCTGACTGCGGCTGATTGTACTACTGTCTTTTTAAAAGGACCTGGAAGCACGGGAACACCATGGTGTAGGAGAGCTGGCCTTGTTCAGATGTATTAAAGAATCCCAATAAAGAATTGAGGACAGCTTTATCACTGATCTCTATGTAAGTACACATTGTACATGCACAGATGACGATTCTCAACTCGAGTCAACTGTCACCGATGAGCTTGCACTTAGAAGCCTGAAAGTACATGGCTGATGGGAGCTATTCGTGATTTTTTTGAATGCCTCTGGTGGGCAGTGAATTCAATCAGACCACCCATGTTTCCCCACACTACTGGGGCCTTAAAAAAGATTTTTGAGTGAAAATGGAGGGTTCAAGACATGCTTTATATCGAACAGAGACCTTCAGCATAACTTTTGTTCATGCCCACCCTCTATTAAATTGTGTACATGGTGTAAACCCAAAAGGGTGGTAAATGAGAAACAAAATAATATCGTCTTTGCCCAGAAGAGAAGCCTAGCAATGCTCACTACAATATTGATATGAAAGACATCACTCTCTGATTCTGCAATATATGATCATGGAAAGTATTGAAAGAAAAACAACAATTGTATCTTTCACCATTTAGGTCAAATCGTCAAGAAGCACTATTCACATTTAATGGGCTACCACTACTGCATATATATGCCGTACATTCCATGGGGATATTATTTTTCGTGAATTTTTCACATCAGGTATTATTCCCATAGCTTATGACAAAAGAAAGCATAACTCTGATCCTGGCATGAATTTGACATGCACATGTCAATTTCTCTGTCCATTGCTGTACTCTACAATCGTGACTTTAACCACTCGCTAAAATGTGAGGAAGTTCAAATGCCTGAAAATTTAGACTCATTAGATATATGGGGTATACAGTATTTAACTATGAACTAAACTCGGCCTCGTGTCTGTAATCATTGGTGGAGCTGAAGAAAAGTTTATGAAATGACGTGAGTTAAACAGATCTGGAATAAAAAAAGTATGGAATTATTGGATCTATGCAACATCAACTGATCCAAGCTCTCTTTCTATATGATGACATAAATGGTATCCCGGGGTACCAAATAAAAATCAGCCATTTTGTTGAATTATTAATTCTTTTTTTTTAAGGTTGTACCCTGGGTGCCAAAAAGTGGGGAATTAGCTAGCCACTACACTGCACTACACTGCACTGCACTGAAGCACACGCTATTGCTAGCACAGCGTACCATGCATGCATAGTATAACATGTAGTGGCATGGGAATGACTATGTACACGCACACACAGTGCATGCATTTCTCTGAGGCTGTCCTCGAGTTAGCCTTTAAACAAGGCGACTCGCTCTGCGTGCCCCCGTATAGCGCGTTTACCCCACAAACCTGTTGGCCGGCGAGCGGAGCTAGCCGCCTTTATCCACTCGTTCAGGGATGCGGGAAATTAATAATTCATTAATTAATAATTCACCGAGAAACAATGTGTGACGTCATTAACCCCTTATCAATATTTATGAATAGGTGAGCGATCGTAATTATGATTGGTTAACTATTCTTATTCTACTTAATATTAACGAGGCTTGCCTTGGTGCCGTGTGTATTTTCTGCGTCAAATTTGTACGCAAATTTGTCAAAGAATATAAAGCAACAACAACGACAAAAGTACACATCCCTGAAGGAGTGGATAAAGGCGGCTCGCTCCGCTCGCCGGCCAACAGGTTTGTGGGGTAAATGCGCTATACGGGGGCACGCAGAGCGAGTCGCCTTGTTTAAAGGCTATCCTCGAGTGGACGCGAGGTGGCCCTACACAACATGGTACCCGGGGTACAACGGTACCCCTGGGTAACGCGTGATGCATCATATGCTAAATGATTATCATTGCAGCATACCTGAGAGAAAATGGGATCCTCATCTGCTTTGCTGAAGTCCCTGAACATCTTGGTTGCTTTGAGGTACGCCTCTATACACCTAATCCTGTGCTCATCTCGACCTGACAAAGAAGATTTTCATCAGGAATGTGGTAATACGGAAGAGTTACTTTTTTTTTCTGAGGTTTTCAACTCAGTGCAAGCATAAACAGTGTGCAGATGAAGGTCATTAATGTAGTTTGAGGCTGATATACACTTATGTCATTGAAACATTCATCACATTTTGTTGCATACAAGAACTTATCTAAATGTTTTATGCTGATACTGAATCTTTTTCATGTCCGACAAGGCATACATACAACAGTTATTTCTAAACAGCACTCTGGAAGTACCAGGTACGGAGTACCTGGCAATACAAGGGTAGTAAGTAATGATAACAGTGCTGCCAAAAAGAGTGGTGTTACTGCTAGTATAACCATGGGTAGATGAGACTTTTACCATAATTATCATAATTACAACTCAAACAAATTTGCTATCAAACAATCAAATACTTCAGTTCCAACTGACATTAAGTGGATTTCATTCTAATTTTCTTTTAACAAATTCAAAGTATGACTTATATTTGTTGCAAGCTCCTACAAAGATCCTAACTTTTACTTGCACGATTCCCTCCAGCAACACATTCAATGAGTGTTCCATATTCTACACCTGCTCTTATATCTGCCATGAAATGTCTAGACCAACTTTAAGGAAAACAACATCTTCAAAAACTTGGCAAAATAATATCAACACTCATCAACATAATAATTATGCAATACTTACCATCTTATTTCCCCGGGGTAGCTTTAGCTGTGCTAACTCTGTTCTACGAAATGCCCTTCCATCATAATTCCCCCAGCAATGAAATCTTTGTCTTATGATGACTGAATAGGGCAGGACTAAAATTCCTGGGATCTATTTAATGCACCTCTTTGCAACACCCATTAGTTTGCAATAACAGCAGTATCTATGGCAGGAGCCATGGAACAACAAATCAAATGTGAGTATTGGAGTCATTACCACGGCAACTTTAACCCATTGAGGACAGACTGATTTTGCTACAACAAACATTTCCCATAGACACCTGCCCAAGTATACTCAGGACTCGTCCTCAACGGCTTAATCATCATATTAATTGTGATTATAGCAACCTTCAATTGCTGCAAACCTCTTTCTGATATGGGCACCACATCTTCTGCCAAAGAGCCCAGAGGAGCACCCACTACACCTCTGTGATTCAACTTGATCAAAATGTCACCTTCACTCTGCTATTACTAAAGACATTCAACTTGATCAAAATGTCACCTTCACTCTGCTATTACTAAAGACATTTTCTATTTCCAGCCAAATCTTCTCAAGTTCACCACTGCTCTCTCTTCTTGTCCAAACCCGTTTCTCACCTGTCTGTTTCAGGTACACGATGCTCTCTTCGTCAATAGGGAAGAAACCTATGGTGGCACCGTACTCAGGACACATGTTGGCGATGGTTGCCCTGTCTGCAATGGACAGCTGAGCCACGCCGGGCCCGAAGAACTCCACAAACTTCCCCACCACCCCAATTTGTCTCAGGTGCTAGGCGAGAAATATTTAAAATCAAAAGAATAGTCATTTTCACTGAAAATACCTGGCTACACAAAACAAGAAATAAGGAAAATTTCTGCCAACTGGCATGATAGTGGAAGCTACTACTATTTAAATGACTACAAACTATCATAAGAGCATCTCATATCAACTACTCTGTTATGCGGCCATGACTTGTGTGTGTTCTAGATTGCACTGAAATACTGTTTTCATCTGCTTTTTGGCCCTCAATTTTCACCAAGGGAACTTTTACTTCAAGCAGACTTTCCATCTACAAGATATCACACCATCTCAATTTAGGATTGATTCTGTTACTTCACATCATGCATATTCACTTAGAGATCAACATAATACAGAGGGGATAAGAAGCTGGCCTTCCAGTCTGCAAATGAAACCTTATTGTACTTTCAAATATAACCCTGAACTATAACCTTGAAGTGCATATTCAATCTTACAGAAAACTTCTGTCAAAACGCCACATTACCCAAATATAGCTGCTCAAAATATCTTTATTGAAACAAAAAAGTTTCAAACAAAATTCAAATTACCATATTCTGTTTCACATTTCAATAAATGTGCTATGTTCCAAACATCAACAAATTGTTGTCTCTTTAATATAAGATTATTTTACAGATTCTTATCCTGCTGATGAAGATTTCATTTCTGAAAAAAAGAAGATTATATTCATATCAATTTCATTAAAACTTACGACACAATATAAATTGCTGATCCATCCACCACATTTCATCTTACCTTGGTAATGGTCAGCACAACATCGGTGGATGTGGCGAGTGGGTTCATCGCTCCAACGAGGCGGTAACCTACGACCTTTGGCAACACCATGCTGATGGCCTGACCAAGCATGACGGCTTCTGCCTCAATGCCACCAACACCTTGGGAGAAAAGAGTGAGATTTGAATCATTCAACCAGTATACCAAACCATCAAGGATCTCTATCAACCCTTCGTCGTCTTCTCGTTCTTTATGTGGCATAATGTGCCTGATTGATACTGTTTGCTGACTATTGCTAGTCACGTGGGGTAAACCACACAATGTCGGCATCATTATCCTCTTTCCAGCCTTTTTTCTCCGGTGAGTGGGTAGGTTAACACCCTGCTCTTTGCGATGTATAAATGAAGTGGGATTTTTTATGTGTGTGAGCCATGACTAACTCAAACACAAGACATCCATTTAATGTCCCAATCGGTTGACATTTGTCAACCCTGTGATGAGATGCCCTTTTCATATTCCCCTTTCTGTTTAATCTACTCTGTGTTCACTGAAGTTCAATTCACATTTGTCCGAAATCTTCTCCCGCGAAAGTATCATTTTCTCAATTCTGATATATCAATTTTAATAGGCCCTAAGCTTCCAAGCGATATAGGACTTATTTCAACTTCATCAGGAAACTTGCACAAAAACTGATTGGCAAACTGACCACCACACAAAAACAGTTTTGACAAAATCAACTCTGAAGTTTTGATGCTTTCACATGAGCAGGAGATGGAGGCAATATACAGTACTCTGTAGTTAAGATACTTTAAGTCCATACAATTTTCTTTGATTATCTCTTGTTCATAATCATCACCCCCCCCCCAAAAAAAAAAAAGAAAGAAAGGAAAATGAAATACAACGAAGAAAATAAAATGAAGGAACAGAGTCAGAGATGCAGCAAACTAGCACAGAATGGGAAAGGTCAAATGCCCCACTCAGAATGTCCACTCACCCCAGCCTACAACTCCCAGTCCATTGATCATTGTCGTATGGGAGTCGGTCCCGACTAAGCTGTCAGGATACAAGATGCTGTCTGTACTGAAGACTACTCTAGCTAAGTACTCAAGGTTTATCTGGTGGACGATGCCGGACCCCGGTGGGACAATCAGCATGTTCTTCAAGGCCTTGGATCCCCACTGCAACAGAGAGAGAGAGGGAGAGAGAAACATTATCATTACTGTTTACTCACGGCAAATTTTCAATTTTGCGCATCCTGAAAGTAGCGCAAAAATAAAAAGCACACAAATATTTTTGCTCGCTATATGTTCCAGGAGTTGATGTCTTGATTTCCACAGAATTAAAAACATGCGAAACTCATCTTAGCGGCCGAGAAATTATTCACACACACAAAGAAAAAAATCCACTTTAAAGGGTGTGTACAGTTCTGGTCGAGGTGACAACAGTGAGGATTTAGCTTTTAACGTTTTGCGAGATATTCAGAAACCACTCTATGAGATGTCAGAGAGCATGCAATTCTAAGCTAAGGGGTATCAAAAGTTTATTTGCTGAAAATCGGTTTTGAAATGGCCCAGATATCCAAAAACAAGGTGAAACAAAGAGATCCTAATAAAAGGCATGGCATGTCGCCTTTTATTATTATCACTTTTTTGGATATCTCAGCCATTTGAAAACCAATTTTCTTCAAATAAATGTTGAACCCTTCTTAAAATTACATGCTCTTTCATACTTCATAACAGGTTTCTCATTATCTCACTTAGGAATGTTCAAAACCTGAATCCCCATCTCAACCAGTACTGTACAGCCCCTTTAACAGTATGTATTAAAAGAGTGACAGAAAAAGACAAAACAGACACAAAGAGACAAAAGAATTTAATACTTTGGCATACACTATAGCTTACCTTGAGGAAGACAAATCTTTCTTTGTTTCTCTTGAATTCAATCTCCTGATTTTTCTGCAAGGCTTCAGCACTGTATTGGAATAGCATAAAGTACAGAATGATGCAATGACTGATAAATTGGGGGACAAAAGAGTACCGGTAATACAAAATACATAGTCTGACTACTCATTCACATTTTCCAGCTGACAAAGGGATATGGAAAAGTGCAGGGCAAGGGAGCACTAAGCCACGCAAGCAGGCAAGTAGTGCTTTTGTTTGAGTGTGCTTTTTTTTTTTTTTTGCACATGATGAACTACTGCATGTACTAGCAGCAATAATGTGCATTGATTTTACACAATACATCTGCATTTTCTCATGATATGATTTGCATGACACAAGTGACAATGATTATCACACAGTCCCGGCCACACACAAGCTCACACACCTTTTATATGAGAAGCTCATTTAGAAGCCATGTCAGAAATCAAAACATCACAGGCATCTTGTAGCAATGCATCCTACGCAAAAACTGTGTATGGCATTTGCCAGTGAACTTGCAGCTGGGTACCATGAATACTACATAGTTTGTTATTAGAGGGCAATTACAGTAATCAATGGTACTGCATTAAAATTGCTGGATATAATGATAACATTACTCTTTATTTCACATTTCCTTTAGTGCTTTATTGTTTCTTTTTCACATTTAGCACACATTATAAATGTTCATATACCATATGTCCCCCCCCCCCAAAAAAAAAAAAAATAAATAAATAAATAAATAAATTACAACAGGACCCTCTGCAATGATAACTTTATAAATAGTATATCAATCCAAATACAATTTCAGGGTATGAAACTATAACTCATTGCCCACATCTTACAGAAAACCCCATTCAATTTGCTTCAGTGGTCAAAGAGAAATGAGGAATTTTGTAGAGCTTGTCAGGAATCTCTCCCCTCCAAGTTCTGTCTATTGTGTTTACACACAATAATAATAATAATAATATATCAATTTATAAAGCGCAAAACCTATAGACATATATTCTTCTGCGCTGCAAAAGCTTCTGATGTGCTTAATAATAATAAACAATTAAATGAAAAGATGTGTTTTTAGCCGTGATTTAAAAACAAGAGCATCCAAGTGCTAAACCCTGAAGTAGCATTTAGACAGTTTAATCATATTGGGTGTTATCAATGCGAAAATCCGATTGTATTTTTTTTTTTTGGGGGGGGGGGGGGACATACTGTATAATGCACATACAAATGGCACACTTTTTACATGATTCCCCTAAAATTTACTTTCATACAAGATGCATACTGTAATCACACACTATCTACACACATGTATCTTTATCAGACATTACAAATATGTAATTGATGAGTGCCTCAGATGTTTCAATTTAGTATGAAATAAGAGCAATAAAAAATAACCATACTTGAGGCAGAATGTCTGTTAGGAATCAAACATTCAAACTAAACAAATTCAACAATCAGAAATCAAATAAGTCCATATGGTGTATGACTATGTCAATCATAACCTAGTAGGAACTTGACAATCAATCACAATTGATTTAAGACAGTTAATAGTCAAGAATTCAATTAGCACCACCTGCAAAATCCGGGTGAAGCTAAACAAGCAAATCAAATCATTGACAACAAAACAAAAATAAATGATGAGTTGAAGACAAGTTGTTTCATTCTGGAATGTTACTACTATGGTACTGCCATGGAATCACAAACATGAAATGGCATAACTTCACACAAAATGGAAGTAAAGAAAGGAAACACAAGTTATTAAAAAAAAAATAGAGTTCCTCCTATGCACTAATTTGACTGGAAACATAATGTTTTGTCCGCATGTTCATAAATCAATACTGTAACAGCACAGAGTTATGGTGAGAAAAATAAATCCTGACAGCCAAATCAATATTGTAAGAGCACAGAGCTATGGTGAGAAAAATAAATCCTGACAGCCACGGGGAATGTGTGAAAGCAGGTGTTCATCTTTTTGGTGCTGCGACAAAATTTTTTTTCTACCATCACTTCTGCCCTCAGATTCCAACCTCACACCCTTCTCCTACAACCTACTCCACCTTTTCATAATTTCCCTGCTTTTTAACAACTATAGGTGTGTATTTGCTCACAGTGCCTTCTCTTGCATTTTTATCCATTGTTTTTCCTATTCTAACATTAACTTGTTTCACACGCTGTGAAGTGCATGAATACACATTCCAAACCTGGACCCTCTTTCATAAAAAGATATTAGGATAGCAATTCTTGCTGGAATAGCAACTTCCCATAGCAACAGCCATGCCAACAGAGGCATTAGAAATGCTTGATTCTTGTCATTACCATGACAATTGCCATTCCAGCAAGAGTTGCAATCATAGCAACTTTTTATGAAATACAATCTCTACAAATTATTGGAAATTAAATGCAGTGCAAATGCATGTTGACTTGTGTTGATTCATTATACTTTAATCATCACTTTAGTGATATCTAATAAGTGCCATATATTCTATGATAACATTTCTACTATTTTTCTTCAGATTACTTGGGATATGCCCCCTCCCCCCCCCCCAAAAAAAAAAAAAACAATAATAAATAAACCCTCCAAACTGAGATACTGCCAGTATATATGGCACATACAATGTATAATTCCTTTGGCCAAATACGTGATGATCAGGATATTATTGATCAATACAAGTCATCCTGCATTTGCAATGCATATTCCTCTATTAATTTTTTATGCTTAGCAACGCTATCATGTTTGTTGCATCTTACGCATTTCTAGGGTTTCACCACTCTATCTGTGTCTATAGATGCAGACGGGCAAGGCAATCAGTTAGGTGCTGTGTGTATGAAGATGAAAGCGCATACAAGTAAACATGCACTCACACACATCTACAACAATGCATGAATTTGTTTTAACACACTCCACATCTTCTGTCAAAGCAGAGTGAGGCCATATTTGGCACAGATAGAGAGAAGGGAGGTATTAGAAATGCAGCGCAAGAAAATTAGTTGTGTATGTCTACCTATCACAAACAATCACAGAAACTCATACGTACAATATCTACACAGACACGTACACTGTAGTCACAGTCACACATATACAAAAAACATGGAAGTATAAGACAGTAACATGGGGACAGTAAATGCTCCCATGGAAGGCTATTTCTGAAGACACAAGCATAGGCAGAGATTTGCCTGAAAAACAGCAACAACATATGAGCCAGAAATAAAGCTACACTGAGAATGTCATCTTTTCTGGGAACTTTGCACTACTTTTACAGGTTAATGAATAGAGGCTTCTTTCATATCAACCAATGTTGTAATAAATTTGCTTGTTTGTTTGTTTTATTTTTTTTTTTTGTTAGCCAATGGCCATATCCATTAATGTTCCCTTCTGTAACAACATACATTGCATCTATACTCATCACAATAAACATCCATGTTCCTACATGTAATCAAGACTGAGATATTCAAATTATCTTTTGATTGTAAATTGAATGCACCTGTAGATTGGAATTGGCAAAATTTGATAATTAAAAGAATACAGATTCATGCTTGAATGATTCCTCCATTCTAGCATATTTGTTGGCTATACATTTTTGTGCGTTCTGAAGGAAGGTAAAACTCACTTGTCTTTCTTCAAATTTCTTTTCAATATAGTGCCTGACTGCCTGACTCTTATCTTGATAAAATTGTTGGCTGAGATATAAACTCAAGCTATATTGATAGAGGAAACTAAAGTTGAACCGTATCCCTGTGAAAAAGGTTAAAGGCAGCACTTGGTGAAAACACTGAAAAGCTCCCCCAAAAGAAGTGGAGTGAGAGCAATGTAGGTGTGGGTATGAGTCCAGTGTGCAAGGTGATGACATGGTGTAAAGCCTTTAAGCACTACAATGTAGTGGAGAGATGCCATACAGCAAACAAATTTTCTTAAAGCCCCTTTTACACTTTCACGGATCGCATCACGGATGACCACGGATCGTCGATCCGAGATCATCCGTACTGTTTCCGGCATGACCGTGTTGACTCCGTGAAGTCATCCGGCATTATCCTTGATCATCCGGTATGTCCGCGGAAAAAATTAAGCTTGCTTAATTTTTCATCCCGGACATCACGGACGAAAATCAATACGAACTCTTCCTTGTTGGCACCGTCTACTCCGTGTTGCTTCTGTATTCCTTCCTTGCAGGCACCGGCTATTCCGTGTTGCCTCCGTACTCATTCCGGGACAATCCGTGAAGACATCGGGACGTCCGTACTAGCATCGGCTCCATCCGGGATGAAAAATTCGTGTATTTTGTAAATACAAGCTCATGAAGTCCATTAAATTTGCTCACATCTTCCCCCATCAGTACAGCCAGCAACCCCTCATACTCTGTTCATATAATGGTCGCACGAAAACCTTCAGTGACCCACACATTTCCTTGAACTTTTTTTGTGTATGTGTGTGCATTTTGATTTGTTTTGTTTTGTTTTGTTTTGCTTTGCTTTGCTTTGTTTATGTGATGATGTTCCCGCAAAATGAGAGTTTGCAACAAAGAGATTTGCCTGACGTCGACAAGCCGAGGCATGGCTGCTGTAGATTTTCTGATGTGGTTGTTATTAGCGCTGGAGGCATGTTGCCTGAGAATGATAAAGTATCAAAAGCAAAAGTAAATGTTATCTGTCAACATTTTTGAGATATCCGTGTAAAGACCGCGAAGGGACCAAGTTGCATCCGTGCTCTTCCTTGATATGGCCGTGTTAGCTCCGTATCCTTTCCGCTGTGGTCCGCGTTCGTTCCTTGTCTGTCCGTGTAGGCACCGTACTTGTCCTTGTAGCATCAGTACTTGTCCGTGTAGACATGCAGTTGGCATCGTATTCACACCAGCATTGAGAGGAAAATCGATATTTTGCATGCCGGATCACCACGGATGACGATCCGTGGTCATCCGTGTAGTAATCCGTGAAAGTGTAAAAGGGGCTTAAGTTTGTTATGCTTCAAAACAAAATGGTTAGCCAACAGTCCCAACAGCCAACAAAGGAGCAAAGCAACGAAAAGAGCAACGAGCAAAGCAAGGTGAGCGCAGGTCTACTGAAGAACAAAATGGAACTAACAGTACTCTTTGTAACAGTTTAAAGACAGTTAGCACACAAGTAAACCAACACAATGAACATTTAGTACACTGTACATACTAGATTACTACATCCTATCAAGCTCTGACAGTCTGATATGCAATATGTTGCATTGTGTTTGTACAAGCAACACTGTTTTAAAAAAGAAAGAAGTTAGCTAGCTGCTTATCAAAGCAGATTTGATGATGATATCTAACCAATCCCTTAATCAAACATTTACACGTACATATGAAC
The DNA here is from genome assembly GCF_964275005.1 of Diadema setosum. NCBI lineage: Eukaryota > Metazoa > Echinodermata > Echinoidea > Diadematoida > Diadematidae > Diadema > Diadema setosum. The sequence continues at coordinate 6,729,151 of NC_092698.1, forward strand.
ATCCCTGCACACATACAGGAGATTTATCAACAAGTTTCTTTTTTCATTCTCAGCAAAAATGTTGAATTACATAAAAAGAATTACATTAATTTGACTATGCCACATTCACAGGGAATTTAAAATGACTGAAACTAGAAGTAACTGCCCCCAACCCCTTTTCTTCAACAGAACAAGACCCAGTCCCAAATTTACCAATCTGAGGGCAAGTGATGGTACGGACAGATTTCGTCTAGTATGGGCAGCCGGTAGCCCTGTCCTATGCATGCTACACAGCTGTCCGCTGCACCTCCACAGGACGACCGCCCTGCATCACCCCCGCCTGGGTTGGGCGTATTGCGCGTTATCCTGGGACGGAAGCTGAAGAGGTAGTGAAACACCATCACTCAGGGGTGTTAGTGTTGAAAGTCAGGGAACAGGACTCAACAAATGGGGGGTGGGGGGGGGGGGGGGACAACCTAGACATAGTGCCTTTACATGTAGATTTGGTGGTGGTATCTATATGTTATCACAACTGTACAAATATGGCATTTGGAAAAATCTGTTTGCATTTTTGATATAAACATTAAATAAATCTAATACTCTTTATTACATAAAGTTTACATAATAATTCCCATGTACAATTTTGGGTTTATTGAATGGTATGTCTTATTCATACCAAGTGATGAGCCTCTTCACAGCAAAACATGGCCCTCTTGTGTACTGGATAAGCTATTATTTTCGTGTAAAGATATTTTTGCGAATGAGGAGATCATGGACATTTTCGCGAGATGTTGGTTTTTGTGAACTGACTCCAATGATATCGAGTAATAGTGCACTATTACTCATTGACATGGCAACATTTTCGCATGCTGTTAAATTAGCGGTCCAACAGTGATTCACAAAATTTGCAAAAAATTAAACCCTTGCAAAAATAACAGCTTATATAGTATATGACTGCCTACAATATCTTCAATCAACAGTCAAAGAGCCAGCTTTATCCTATATTTTGAACCCTCTTAACTCCACAGTTAAATGGCTGCTAACATGCAATCTTTTCATCTGCTACTTTGGAGCTGAACACATACACAAAGCAGACTATTAGTTGTTTGTTTAGTTTTTATTTTCTTTCTCTGAACAGCTTGGTATTTGCATATACTGTTCTTTGTGAAAGAAGCTCGCAGAAAGCTTGGATGCATTATGATGCCGATCTTGAATTAGCCTTCAAAAATTCTAGGTTGCTGCGATGTTAGTTACCATCATTGAAAGTTACGACCACAGTAAGCCACAGGGTCCCATGTACCATACTTTAGCATGTCTCATGTTAGGGATTTTGCTTTTGAAAACCAAATCAAATCCTTATTGATAAAATAAAGTAAAACTTAGTTAAACTGCCAAATTCTGACTAAAAAGTATGATGTGGAACATTTTCAATGTGGCAACAACACTAAAAGCTATATACAAAAATACATACAGTGTAGGGATTGGATAAGTACTATTGTATAGAAAGGACACGCACGAAGGACAGTACTGCTCTCAATATTTCCCTTATACATACAACAACACAAAGGGGAAACTAATTAAATTGCTACGTGTACATGATATCTAATTTAATTATACATCATTAATGTATGATTAAAGAAACGTGTGGCTTCTTTTTCTTGTGACAACTATATAAAAACGATGTAATGGAGAGATTCCATATGATATGCAATACTAATAAATTCAATGAGATTCTATATGTGATCCATCACCATGTTACCCTGATATTAAAAGTTGCAGACATACAAGTAAAAGCACCAGAAATAGAATGTGTGTTCCAAAATCAAAAGACTGTTATCCTTTCTTCATCTTTGTCTTCTTCAATGATCACAGTCTAAGAATATTCTTAATATAACAGAGATTTTTTTCTGCTTTCATGAAAGATACCACTTTGGTGGTGTAAATCACCACACTGTGTTTTAATCCACAATCATCAAAACACCCTTGTCCTGCAGCTGAATTGCAAAGCTGTTGCTCATATTCATCAGGTGATACTCTTTTGAATCTGTTCTGTGGTTGGCTTTGGGGGTTTGGACTTTGGAGGATCAAAGCTTTATAGTGTCAGAATTCAATTATGTCAAAATCAGCATGTGGATGTTCATACAGCGACTCTGTCAGGCTTTCACAGTGTAGGCCATACTGTATGCATCAGCAAAAAGAAGCAGACTGCATGTGCCTAAACAAAGCACTACCGAAGGGATTAAAAAACAGCATTTTAGTGTTCACAGACCATTTATGCCCATGCAAATCTACTGACATTTAAAGTCATTATAAACTTATTCACATTGGGAAAATCATCAATGGATAGGAAATTCACATGGGGTGCTATACACAAAGCTATCATATGAATAAATTGCAGTGAATTTATATAGATGTTAACATACAGAAAAATGAAAGGAGAGTATAATAATGTCAGATGCAGAGTAGTGTCACAGCATAAAGAAATGAAAATATCTAAATAAACAGTTCATCACACAAGTCACACTCAATGCAAATAATAAGAAAAAAAATGCACTCTGTGACACAACAGATCAGAAAAACATAACTTTAATCAATCTCTGAATATTTTAAGGAAATTTGGGCCTCAAGTTTCCTCTGTGCAGATGAAATCACAAGTTGTGTCAATCATTTCCTTTCAAATTCTTATCATATATAACTATTTTTTTCAAGTTGCTGTGGTCATTTTTTTAATATATCTTCTATTTGTGGTGAATCAAAGAACTACTGAATACTCTTTTTTTTTTTTCGCGTGTTATCTTACGGGACTTTATAAAAACATACACTCTGTAGGTGATGTATTTCAAATAATTCACAAATTTTATTCAAATTGAGAGACAAATGATACAAATGAAATGACTAGTGTGTATCATGTATGAGAAAGACATCTCGCTCTCAAATATTTGGTACTTGCTCCGAGAGAGATGAAGGCCAAAAAAACTAGCTCACCTCCTCGTGACATCTACTTGGACCGAGTGGTCGATGACAAGGTCTGCTGGACACACGGGGTTGATTTTTTCCGGGTTGCCGCCGAGCCGCTTCACCGCATCCCTCATGGCTGCAAAGTCCACTATGGCAGGTACACCCCTTTGGTTCAGAGCGGGTGCAAAGAGAACTGATCAGCACTGGTATTGTAATTCACATTGTCAATTCACAATCTGTACATTTCATTTCTTCTGTTTGTGTCTGAAGTTTTTTCTTTCCCTCTTATCCATTTTTTTGTGTAAATAACAGGAATAACTTACATCGTTATAGATCACACTCATTCTCTCCTATTGATCGAAAGAGAAGTGCATCATGCTACAGTGTATTTAAAAGAACATGTCAGTATAACTCCCTAGTGTTCTGCTACTTTCTACACCATCTATACAATGTAGTTAATAGACAATCATGAACACAATGGAAGTGGAAAGACATTGTATGTGACTTGATTGCAAGTGTCAGATTTCGGGACTTTGACCCAATGGGGAAAGGTAGACCAAACAGTATCCCAGTCTGCCTAGAACACCCTACCAACCAATTTTCAGTGGGTACTAACGTGAAATCTTGCATTATCACTCTTGCTGGCTTGAAGGGAACTTCGACCGAGTTGTCTTGGTTCGCCTCCCAGTTCAAGATGTTCTCAACATCATCCTCCTTGATGAAGAAGTTGTCGCAGTTCCTCATGGCGGATTCCAACAGCACACGTATCGAATATGGCAAGCGATCTGTTGGGGGGGGGGGGGGGGGGAGGAGTGTATGTGTATTAAAGTTATACATAATTTTCAATGAACATGTATCACAAATTTTGCTTAATTCTCATCTCAATGATATTATGCCAGTGATGAAACAAGTTTCACAATGAGGCTGCAAGTATCACAATATCATAACAATACATTTGGAATACAGTCGTGGGACGTTACCAAGACAGGAAATTTTTATCTTAAAAACACACGGTACTATTAAATTGAAATTAATAATACAAATGCTGTATTTCTTCAGTGTTTGATGCAATGCAGCTCACATCTGAACCTCCACAATAAAAACCTACAATATTTTTGAGAGGTACGGTGTAATACGAATACTGAAATCTAAATAATTAGCATAGGTAGATCACTGATATATTCTGAGTAACACAATAAAAACTTACGAATAACAATGAGTTATTTTTTTTTTTTAAATCAATATAGATAATAATCTACACTGTGTAGTTTTTCTGCTCTCCATCTTCTTCTGGTTTAGCCCACATCCTTGATTAAATATTGCTATTTGGAAACAGATTTGGGTCTTCAGCAATTTTGACATACATGTACAGTGTAAATACATGTACATGACCTATGACCACATTTAAAGTACTTTAAGTTAAACAGAAAAGTCTAATGCTAAATTATATGCAAACACATTTGGTATTTTGATGACTTCAGCACAAGTATCTCGACAGTGGCTTGGAATGGTTTGTCTGTTTTATTTTTTTCTGCTGATGTAATTATCCAAAACCATTCAAAAGCAGGAATTTGACTACCATGATTAAAAGAAGAAGCCTGATCCAGTATAATGGTAGAAGACTGGCAAATTCAGCACCTTACATGCATTAAACAGACATGAACGATGACTCTATACTCTCGTCTCACTCAACAACAAATTTACACTATACTTTGATTATGGGAATATCATTTACCTGTGGTATGTTACTTTCAAATAACAAGAGTTATATCAGAGAAATCAACATAAGACAAAGAATCCCTCTCTATCTGTTCCATTGGATGGCATTTGAAGCTTTTATTCATTAAGTATAACTACTGGCAGACAATTAAACAAGAGCAAAAGTACAAACTTATTGTCTTCACTTAAATACATTTCTCACAGTAATAGATCACGTGATCTGGGTGGCTCTGGTTTGTTGCATTCCTTCAATGCTGGCTTGGGATCGCTACACATGTATGTGATTTTCAGTAGTGTACGCAACTGATACAAAGAAAAGGCAAGGGGCTTCTTTCACCAAATACATTGCTGAAGCCTGTACACCCATGATGGCAGTTGCCACAATGCATTGTGGCAAGCCCCAATCAACTGTATGGTATGTGTGTTATTGTTAATGTCATTAGAACTACCTACATTCATTGTGAATTGCAGTAATTGAAACTCTCATCATCCAACCAATGGTCTTGGACTCACACATACAATGTAGTCTATCTTAATGGGGTAATCAAGACAAGTTGAGGATTGAGCTTGACATGTACAAACCTAACTGAAAGATGGTACATGTACAATGACACAGAGCGATCATTTATTCATACTTCCAACATGACCCAAATGACATGCCTATCTTTTTAAAAGTAAATATTGCCTTTGACATTATGTTCAGAAGGTTGTTCATGAAAGACAACATGTGAAGAATAAGAGCAGTAATAAACAAAAACAGACAAAAAGACCAAAAAAAAAAATTACGTTTTTGAAGATAACATCTCAGGGCTCAATATGAGCGGCGGCCTGGGGCCACTAAAAATTGGTGGCGGGCCACCAAATCTCGAAAAGGCTACAAACCTTGTGTATCTGTTGGTGGCCCATTTGGACACTTACGTTTCAAAGTGGATTGATATGTTTCCTTCCATTTCGGGGTTCGGGCCACCAAAATCTCAGATTTAAAAGATTTTAGCAGTCTGGATGGGCCATCAGAGAAAAGGGTTATATCAAGCCTTGCCTCTGTTATATAAATGGATGCTTTATGAAGTGAAATTTGTAGGTTAACCAAAGTAAATAATGAAAGCTGTTGAACTCTATGTTTTTGCTCTCTGTTTGACACTCAACCACTATTGTGCATGACCTCTGATGACCCAAAAAGTTGAAGGCAAACTATGCCTCAGAGAATTCTTGCCTAGTTCAAGCAGCTAGCAGATTTCAAGGGTTGCCTAGCGCAGTCTACGCTTATGATTTTGATGGTCAGATTTTACAAGTTTACATTTATTCCTGTCTTGGTTCAGCAGCTTGTAAATTTTGAATTGACACACAAGTAAATACGAACAAGTAGGGCATGGCCTGATTGGTAGTGAATTTACCAATATTTAGAAGGCCATTCACACCAGTGGATGGGACAGCGACATTACAGCCTGGCTGGTAAATGCCGTCAGTAGATTTGAGTCCTGAATGTAACTAGAGCGCTGTGAATGTTGTGCTGTTTAATACTAAACCAGGTGTCTGACCCATGTTTGCTTTTTTCACTGAACATGTACGAAACAGCCCTTCACAATCCCGGCTTTGTTTCTTCTTTTTTTTTTTGATGGACATTACATGTATAACTTGGAAACATTTGCCTGTGTGTAGGGTTGCACACTAACCTACTTATTTATTTATTTATTTATTTTTTTCTACTGGTCCGGCCTGTCTGTGGGATCAGAAGGTATCCCATTTTTTTTTTTTTTTCATATTTTACTGGTCCATTCCTAAAAAAAGTTACTGGTCCGACAGATATGACTCCCTTTTCTAAATGAGAATCCAAACATCACACGGCCAATGTCTCTGAGCACAGATGATACCTGCATGGTCATGCCTATTGCGATCAGGACTTGAATCACTGATTAAAAAAAAAATCGGATCACCTTAATTCATACCTGCCAACCATTCCGATTTTGGCGGAATCCTTCCGATTTTTCCATCCCAATTCCGAATTCCGAATTTTTATCTCAATATTCCGAAAAAAAAAAATCTGAAAAAAAAAACACATAGAAACGGCTGGAGCATTGCGTCTAGACTGTGAACGGCTGGAGCAATGAGTCTAGACCTTCCGAATAGCGCTCGCGATGATGCAGCTGTATTGTGCTACTCAATGTACTAAAAATAGATCGGTGTGTAGCCAGCGAACACACCGGAAAAATACTACAACACACGTGTTGAGATCAGTGCTATAACATTGCGTGCATTACGTCGTGTACACGCAAGCTCGAGCGCGAACGACCATGGTATGTTTTGCATGTATCGCTGCACTGCATTGCCATATGCATTGCATGCATAGTCAGTAGGCCCAACTTGTACTTGTGCGGACTTTCCGAGTTCGGAATATTTGGAAGAAAACCAGGTTTGGAATTTCTTAGCAAGGAATAAAGATGAGCAAAGTCGGAAAAAAACGTGCCTATCAGAAGTTCAAAAAGGAATATGCTCAGCAGTTTCCAGTCTCCACCTCTTCGCTTGGAGATTATCATGCATTTTGTACTGTGTGTTCTGTGGATTTTAACATCAGTCATGGAGGAATTAACGATATTCAAAAACACATCAAGTCCAATAAACATCAAGATCAAAGCAAGGTAAGGGCCAATACGCTTCCAATTTCTAAGTTCTTTCCATCAAATTCTGGAGATCACAATGTCATTCAAGCAGAGACTCAATTCACTGAGTTTATTATCGAACATAACTTGCCGTTAGCCGTGGCAGATCATGCGAGTCGCCTCTTCCGTAAAATGTTCCCGGACTCTGATATTGCCAAGAAATATGGATGTGGAAGAACTAAAACCTCGTATATCGTGGAAACTCTGGCAATGGACACAAAGCAAAATATCGTTGAAGTCCTTCGTACGCACCCATTCAGTATGTCTACGGATGGCAGCACAGATTATGAGGATGTCAAACTCTACCCGATTTGCGTCAGATTCTGTGATCCTAGCACCGGCAAAGTGAAATCTGTTATTTTCTCTTTGGAGGAATGTGACAAGCCATCGACAGGAGAGAACATTTTCAAGATACTGGAGAAAGAACTAGACAAGCATGAAATCCCGTGGAAAAACGTAGTGTGTTTTTCAGCAGATAATGCATCTGTGATGCTTGGGAAAGTGAAAGGAGTGGCGGCATACCTTCAACGACGAGCGCCGTCTGTCTTCATAGCAGGTAACGTACCCAAACATGTAAAAAAAAAAAGAAAAAGTTGAAATGAAAAATAATAAAAATAACTACATTTTTATATAGCGCGTAATAGTTAGAAACTCTCTTAGCGCTTTACATACTATAAATAAAATTAACACAACTATTACAGAGACCGGTCGATGACTGTGCAGCCACTTGAGGCGCAAACAATTAAATAAATGGCATTCTTTTTTTTTCTAGTTCTGAAGGAGATATAATTCGGCTACAGCCTATAGTGACATGAACATGGGAGCGTGTCAGAATTCAGATACGCCACGGAAACATTGCCGAGCACGCTGAATTTTTTGACTCACATATTTATTTACATGCATTTATTTTTTGTACTTCTTCATTTGTTGATAAATTAGTGAGCAACACGAAAATCAGGAGGAAGCAAGAATATACAATTCGACAGACAACTTTTAATTCAATTAGACGGACAACTTTTAATTTATTTTATGTTCCTTTTTTGCATGTACAAACTGTAAATGTGAACAGAAAATGCATTTTTTTTTTTGTGTACAATCTCTATGGGAAAACGAAATTTCTGTTTTTCTTCCATGTTGAAACGGAATTCACGATTCTCTGAAACGGAGAAGGTAATTTTTTGAAACGGAAAATAACTGTCCCTAATACTGCATAAAAAATTGTGACATTTCATGTCTGGTATGTGTATAATGTGTTTATTCTTAACATTCTACTCTTCATTGTCTCACTGTTTGTATTATATTTTAGAAGCATTATATTCATCAGATTTTATTTTTCTTCACAGGTTGTCCATGCCACCTTATGCACCTGGCAGCAGGAAAAGCTGCAAAACAACTTCCAGTTCAAGTGGATGAACTCCTAATCGATATCTTCTACTTTCTGGAAAAAAGCAGCAAACGGAAACAGAAGTTTAAATCCTTTCAGAGGAAGGCAGGTGTCCCTGAACACAAGATTGTGAAACATGTTTCCACCCGTTGGCTCTCCTTGGGCCATTGCATCGAAAGACTGTTGGAACAATGGGACGCACTGCTGGCCTTCTTTGAGGAAGAAGACAAGAAGAACATGCCTACGCCTACATGTACATCTAGCCTGAAACGAAGCAGATCAGACTGCACTGTGAATTCTCCCCCAAAGAAACAAAAGACGGGTGGCCTACCAAGTTCTTCACAGTCTGTTCTAAAGACAGTAGCTAAAGTAGCATCTTCAAAGACAATTGGACAGACAGCAGCTAAAGTAGCATCTTCAAAGACTGTTGGACAGACAGCAGCCAAAGTTGCATCTTCAAAGACATTTGGACAGACAGCAGCTAAAGTAGCATCTTCAAAGACAGTTGTACAGACAGCAGCTGAAGTAGCATCTTCAAAGACAGTTGTACAGACAGCAGCTGAAGTAGCATCTTCAAAGACAGTTGTACAGACAGCAGCTGAAGTACGATCTTCAAAGACAGTTGTACAGACAGCAGCTGAAGTAGCATCTTCAAAGACTGTTGGACAGACAGCAGCTAAAGTAGCATCTTCAAAGACAGTTGTACAGAAAGCAGCTAAAGTTGCATCTTCAAAGACAGTTGGACAGACAGCGGCTAAAGTTGCATCTTCAAAGACTGTGCTGCAAACACCAAGCTCTAAAGTATTATCTTCAAAGACTGTTCCACCTACACCAAGCTCTAAAGTAGCATCTTCAAAGACTGTTCCATGTACACCAAGCTCTAAAACACCATCTTCAAAGCCAGGCAGCTTTTCAAAATCTTTGATGAATGTTGTGCCAGGTACAGGTAAACGACCCTCAGTTTTAAAGACTGGGACCCATCCAAGTTCCTCAAAGACGGGTGTTTCAAGCGCGGGAAAATCTCTAGGTGCAGCATTGAAATCAGGAAATGTCACTCTTCCAAAGAAGAAAACTGTCGGGTCGAAACAGTCAAATTATGCTTCTACAAAATCTCACAAAGTGTACACCACGATGAAGGACCCAAATTACAAGCTGTACTGTCTATTCATGAAGAAAACAATACCCATTTTCGAAGAGGCCAATGTTTTGCTGCAAAGGGATGAACCATGCATTCATCTTTTGCATGATGTTATGTGTGGACAGCTCAGAAGATTGCTGGTTCGATTTGTCAAACCAGAGGTTGTTGCCAGCGTCCCCGAGTCTAAGGTGTATGAAGTAGACTTTCATTCTGAAGCAAATCTCAAGAGTGATGATGACCTATTCATTGGACATCAACCACGCCAATTCATTCAAGAGAACAGAGATTGTGATGTTGAACTATTCTATAGAAGCGTGAGGCAATATTATGTTGCTGCCTGTGAGTACATGATCAAATCCTACCCATTTAAGGATCCTGTTCTTGTGAATGCTGAGATCATCAATGTTGCAAAGCGTGCAATCAGTCTGTCTCAGTGGATGTTCTTCGTGGAGAAGTTCCCAGAGTGCATGTCAGCAGAAGAAAAAGAAGCAGTAGAAGAAGAACTCTGCAATTTCCAAGCTGACAGATTGACAGAAGACATTCTTCAACCTGATGTAAGGATTGATGAGGTGTGGCATTCAATCTCCAAGCTGACATCACTTGCAGATGGCAAACCCAAATACCCTTCCTTGTGTAAAATTGCAGAACTAGTCATAGTTATGTATCATAGCAATGCAGACTGTGAGCGAATATTTTCCATTGTCAACAAAAACAAAACAGAATTTCGTTCATCCCTGTCTACCCGTATGGTGGGAAACCTCATGGTCAGGCGCATGGAACTGTTGGCCACAAACACGCCCTGCCATGCTGTAACTCATTCAACAGATCTACTGCAGAAGGCTAAGTCTGCTGCTACCAGAGGTTTGGCTGGTGCCAGCAGCCAGCAGTAGGACTGCCGACAGCCCTTTATACATGTACATGTACCCGCAATTACCAAGGTATCTGTTAATGTTATTTCATTAGGTGATCCGAGTATCCTCTCGGATCACCTTCTGTATCTGTACGGATTCTTTGTTCTTCTTCTTCTTCTTCTTCTTCTTTATTTCTGGACAAAATTTGTGCATCTATTAACTCAGAAAGTTCTCAGAGTATCAATTTCAAACTTATAACATATATGTATCATGTCCCAAAGACGACAAATCTTATGTATCATCGTGATTGGTCAACCGTGACGTCACTATCTTTCCCATATTTTGCACACGCAAAGACCATGTTACAAGAATCATTTCACAAAATAACTACTTTTTGCTCAGATGCCATCTTTGGTGTGCAAAATGGGGTCAAAGGTCAAATATACTTCATTCTGTATCTTCGTTAGTGCATACGGAATTCGGTACCAAAGATGGCAGGTCTGACTCCCTTTTCTAAATGAGACTCCAAACATCACATGGCCAATGTCCCCTCAACACAGATGAAACCTGTATGGTCATGCCTATTGGGATCAGGACTCAAATTATTGATTTCCCAATAGATCGGATCACCTAATTTGTCAGTGTTGACAAATTCCGAGTCTAGTAGTCTTTTTGTATTTTGAAAATAACAAAATTCTAGTGTAGATTTTGTTGAAACAATTTTCCCCATAACAGATCATTAATTAAATTTAATTTGCAAGTGTACAGTGAATGCAGCTTCAACATTTTGGGTTAAATACTGCCTGAAATATGCACTACATGTAGATTGTACATGAATGCACATTGGCAAAATAATGCAAATTGTATGCAAAATAATTCAAAAACAGACAAAATAATGGATTAATGATATTGAATTATGATAAAATTAGACTAACCCCTTGCATAGTATTGAAGCTGAATTTTCTTTAAACAATGCAAGGAAATGCCACTTTTCCATGTTTGAAAATGCAAAAAGTCCCTACCGTGGGACGGGGGGACACCCCCCTCCCACACCCTCCCCCCCGAGGGCGCTTCGCGCCCTCGGACGACGACGCTTCGCGTCGTCATATTTTTGATTCCTATTTTTCATTCTCAAAAGTTGGCAGGTATGTTAATTTGTCAGTGATGACAAATTACAATCTCTAGTTTTTACTGGTCCTGGACCGTCAGACCAGTGGCAGTGTGCAGCATTGCCTAAAAATGTAGGTGTGTTTTGCTTTTGAAGTACAATCAGTAAAGAATCACGTGGTTCGAGATACATGTACTGCATTTAACATGATTCCATGCCAACATTCATTTCTGAGAGGCTCCATCTATAAGTGATTTACACTGCTGCAGATTTCCCCGATTGTACGGTCGTGTGACGCTGAGCACAAAATCTTACCATATCTGCTGTCCTTGAGAGCTGTGACATTGAAGAACTGGTAGCTCTTGCCATCCACTTCAATAGCCTGTTTAAGGCTGTCAAACTTGTTAGATCCTGAAGAAAAAGAACAAAAAAATCTTATATTCAACAAAAAATCTTATATTCAATGAAACTGCAGTACAAGAAACAAATATCTGACACGTTTTATGCTGCAAAAATATATTTCAACTGCAACATTTGCTCTTGAATATATTCATACTTTGTATTTGTGACCATCCAGCTCAAAAGCCACAAAAAGCAGGCCAAAATGAATATCAATTTTCACTTTTTTACATATAAATTAAAAGAATAAGGTCTAAGCTTACATATAATGATGTATTCGACCATACTAACCCATACATTAAACAGTGATTTAAAAGAGAGAGTTAGGAGGTACAGATTCATAGAAAAGTAAGAAAAGAAGATTTAAAGATTAGGGGCACTCAGACGTGCCATGTAGCAGTATCAACGGAAACATGTTTTATTCATAGTGAATACAGTGCCTGTCCGGAAAAAAAACAAACAAAAAAAAATAGAAGGTCCAGACAAACTGCTAATATCTTGTTTTCATTTCAGTTATAAGCAACCAAGTTTTGACGGTGGGCTGAGAAAAGATTACTCTCCGATGTAAAGTTTACAAATTTTAATCAGACAACCCAAAGGACATACTGTACAGTATGTCCCGAAAAAAATTACAACGCGGCCTTCCGCAATGATATCTTTAAAAATAGTGAATGAATCTTAATAAAAATTCAGGGTATGAGACTATAACTCATTGCCAACATCTTACAGAAAACCCCATTCGATTTGCTTCAGTGGTCAAAGAGAAATACGGAATTTTGTAGAGGATATCGGGAATCTCTTCTGTCCAAGTTCTGTCTATTGTTCACACACAAGATCATCGAAATGCTAAACTCGGAAGAATCCGATTCATGACATGCTTTACAACAATCCACATTTCTCTGTGACCGCTTAACCAAATTGAATGGGGTTTTCTGCAAAATAGAGCTAAGATGTTATACCTTAAGAGTCTGAAGTAGCACGTACACAGGTTGATCATAATAGGTGTTATCAATTCGAAAATCTGATTGTAATTTTTGGGGCGACTTACTGCAGTATGTCCCAAAAAAAATTACAATAAGATTTTCGCATTGATAATGCCCAATATGATTAAATTTTTCAAATGCTACTTCAGGGTCTTGAAATATAACATTTTAGCTCTATTTTGCAGAAATCCCCATTCGATTTGGTTAAGCGGTCACAGAGAAATGTGGATTGTTGTAAAGCATGTCATGAATCGGATTCTTCCGAGTTTAGCATTTCGATGATCTTGTGTGTGAACAATAGACAGAACTTGGACAGAAGAGATTCCCGACATCCTCTACAAAATTCCGTATTTCTCTTTGACCACTGAAGCAAATCGAATGGGGTTTTCTGTAAGATGTGGGCAATGAGTTATAGTTTCATACCCTGAATTTGTATCTAGATTGATTCACTATTTTTAAAGATATCATTGCGGAGGGCCCCGTTGTAATTTTTTTTGGGGACATACTGTACTTTGGTCCATTACAGAGAATTCTAATCTGTGACTTTTAGTGGGCTTTGATCAGGGCAGTCACATATTGTATCTACTGTAGTTATGTATGTCACATCAATCACATAGATTAAGGAAGGAAAGACAGGTTTCCTCATCATAAATGTTCATACTCTTCTTCAATATGAAAAGCAATTTCAGTTTGATATTGTTTTTCAAAGGATAACACAACACTCAATTTTGAAGTGCACTTACATTTGTACATGTAGACTTAACTCTGCTGAATCCGTAGCTTTGTGACAACACACTGCCAGGCTACAATGTAGATCTATTTTCTTTTCTGTCATACCACTTGGGCAGTTTAGCTTTCCATCAGACCAGCGATCTCCTTATTTACAAATGCAATTATCTGAAATGTATATTTCAATCTCATTCTCCCATGGCATTTTTCAGAAGGAATATTTGTCTCTTATCAGCACTGCCAATGTAAATAAAACAATACAGAGATATTCTTTTTAAGTGCACTTAAAACAAAGTGCTAAATGTACAGAGTACACTGACCTGCACAGTACCACAAAGTGAGGCACTTCACAAACAATGCAAGATTCAGTACAAAGTCTAGTTTATCAGCAGGGCAATGTGTTTATTAAAGCAAAATGATAAGTGCATTCACAGCACAATTCAGGTAATCACAGCAAATGTTCAGGGTCACATTAAGAGGTCATTCAGACAAAGGACACAGTTTTTAAACTCTAGATAGACACTAATTATAAGCTATCAGCAAGGTAAACACATAGATCATGCGACAGAAAAACTTCTTCAAAACCAGAATAGACTACTATGGGGAACTTTTAATGATGAGTGCGCAAATGCACAAAATAAAAAGTATTGTAAACCAAGAGCTAGCCTATAAATGAAATTCAAAGAATCTAATGAAAGTCATCTATCACATTTAGAAAGTACAAACTGTATACATGTACAGTACACTGTACATATTGTCCCATATACATAGTATTCACAGGGCTTGCAAATAACCATACAAATGAGAACCGATTAAAGGGATCGTATAGTCTTGGTTGAGACTTAACTTCAGGTTTTTATCTCTCTTTTTTTTTTTGGTGAGATAGTGAGAAACTTTTTATAAATGAAATATGACAGAGCATGTAAATCCATGAGGATTTCAACGTTTATTTGATGAAAACTGATTTTGAAATGGCTGAGATATCCAAAACAGAGCGATCCTAATAAAGTGTGGGACCCACATTTTATTGCGATCATTTTGTTTTACTTTGTTTTTGGATGTTTCAGCTATTCCAAACCCGATTTTCATCAAATAAACTTTGAATTCCTCTTAAAATGGTATGCTCTGTACTATTTCATAAGTGTTTTCTTGGTATCTCACAAAAAAAGTTAAAGCCATATTTTCATCTCCACCAATACTGTACATGTACCATCCCTTTAAGGCATGACCTCTATGTAAATATCAGGCCATACCAAGGAAAAATCAATTAAGAAATTCATCGGGAATATGAAACTAAAAACATTCATTACAGATGAGTGGGTAAACATGCTCATCTCTAATTATGCAGATGATATGACACCACTTTATCTGTCTTTTAAACCTTGTGTCTTCACTGTCATCCGCCATTGCAAATGTTGAAGCATGTAACTTGCAAGACCTGAAAATCTGGCTTGCATCCAATGATGATAAAATCTGGGTTTTCATTACTGGGTTCAAAGCACATGCTAAGTAAGGTTGATTATCAATATCAATCATGTCATGCCCGTATCGGTAGCACATATATATTATTCCATAAAAAACAAAGTGTTTCAATTGACAGGAAATGTCATTTTGAAGTCATATCTCAAGTTTAGCGGAATGTCATATCAGTTGCATAATTTAAGTTTTTCATAAGAAAATTCTTGTCGAAACTAACAGCTGAAATAATTATTCATTCAAAACTTCAATGTTTCATGTTGACAGGGAAGAAGAATCAGATCAGTCAAAATATGGTAGCACTGATTAGGAAGCATATTAACTCATTGAAGACTAGTCCCAGGTATACTAGGGCAGGTGTTTATGGGAATCGGTGTTATTGCAAAATCAGCTCATCCTCAACGGGTTTATGAGGGTCTTACAGCATTTGACAATCTAAAATGACATTGGAGTACAATCAATTGCTGCAAGACCATAACATCAATTGCAATTATTGACTGCAGAAGTAGTGCATTCAATTGTCTACCTACATTGTATTTAGATGTCAAAACACTAATTATGTCACTTGAGTGTTGTGTGCCTTATGGTAAATCTAGCTGCATTGAGGTGATTCCTTCCTTATTTATTGCTTTGTGTCAGGCTAAAAAAGACTTTATCTACCATACTGTCTTTTTGCTATTCTCTTCATAAAAAAGACTTTATCTACCATACTGTCTTTTTGCTATTCTCTTCATACAACAATGTAAACTCTAGGTTAAATATAAACAGAAACTCAGAGCACAGAATTAAAGAAGGCAATCTTTTCATTTTGAAGTGCCATGAGTACTGAAAGTTGGACCTGTGTACTATACAAGTAGCCACTATTATCATCATCATCATTGTTATAAACCCTTCCTAACATAAACTAGTCTAGAGTCTACTTGAGCATCTAAACAATCTGTCTCAGTATTGCTGCCTTACATGTACGTTCCTATTTTAAAATTAGAATATAGAATCCATAAGAGCGAGTTGTTATGAGTAATGACATGAAAGTCAAGGTCAATATTGACACTTCCAGATGTTAAACTTATTTGATTCAGATTTAAATAGTGTGGGTTAGTCAACTGGGTTGGGTCATCTTTTGTGACATACTCAAAACTCAAAATTATCCAAACCTCATTAAAAAAAAATAAAAAATAAAAAATGGGCAAATGTATGCCGGTAATGATTTCAGAAATATGTCATCCAATTACTGTAAAAGTGGATATTTTCACATGACCAATTTTTTGCGCTCCGCCGAGTAAGAAGAGTTTCGCATGTTTTTAATTGTACGCGGAATCAAGACATCAGCTATACTGGAACACATACAATTGTAGCAAGCAAAAATATCCACATGCTTTTATTTTCCCGCTAGTTTTTAGCTGCGCAAATTGCACTAAAATTTCAACACCATGAAAATTTTAACTTCTACAGTACCTAAGTTTTACTGCTCAAGCATAATGGGAATTGCAGTTTCAGACCATGAGAATTTATTGCAAAAGTTACTTTGTATTCTTACAATGTAAATGTGATGTCCATGTAATGGAGGTAAGAAAATAAATTTGCAGTGCAACAAATCCATGAAAGAGTTCAGATTTAAACATGCATTCAACTATAGCACGGGGTAAAGTTCATATTGACACAGTAAAACATAACCACATTTGAAACTAGAGAAGCACTCTGAGAGCGCAGACCTCCGCCAAGCAGCTTATTTCCACCAATGATCTTGTTCTTCCATAGTCTGGAGATCAGTGATTTCCCAATATAGAAGCCTTTGTCATGTCATCAACCCTCAGCTGCGCGGTGCGCCTTGCCCTCGCAGAAACTACAGCATGCACTTTAGTGCTCGTATGAAAACCTCAAAAATGCGCAGCTTGAACTCCCAAGTTCATTGACCCCACTCTGCCAAAAAATCGAAAATCCTTCATAAAATCCATGAAAATTTCTGGATCACTACCAAAATTTAATCATCTGTTCCTTGTGTCATTCTCAACCTTTTCTGCAAGTTTAATCCAAATCCATTCACAGGGCTGCCAACACGGGAAACTAGTTGAGAGTGAGAGCAAGAAAATGCTCATTCACAATATTACGAAGTTAAATTTAGCACTCGAACAACTTACTAGTAGTACTTTAGTCAATAAACCTAAGTGTACCGACATATAGGGATTGTATGGAGCATTTGGCTTGCCGTAGACGTTCGTGCCGATCATTTTTCAAACAAAGGCGGCGATGAATTGGGGATCGCTGCAAAGAAGTGGATGAAACAACCAGAAAACAGGAGAAAACAATGGAAGAGGCGAGTCAAAATGTTGACTGATTAATCCTGTATATATTTTTTCCAGATTGGTTTGAAAACCAAGCTGGAAAAAATAATAATAACCATTTTTATGCGGGGAGAACTGGGTCGAAGTTGCGTTAATCCAAAACGGCTCGAACCGTTGCAATGGCGTATGTATCAATGGTGTCTGTCTAAAGAAGTGAAAAACTGACCCAGCATTAGCAATAGACATTTCCCTTTAGTATAACAAATGAGAAGTTTTTCGCGGAATTAAACATAAAATTTACTTGTCGGTCAAGGTACCCAGTAGAACCTACATATTTGTATAACCAATTTATAGTTGTTCAAATTTGAAAATCATCCGGAGGTCTCCTTTTTTACTACTTTAACATTAATGTTACCTGGGCCTGGATTTCAGTCTAGGGGAAGTTTAGTTTGCTACTCCTCTTATTTGTACAATGAAATCACACACAATCATGATTACCAACGGCAATGGCCAATGGCACGGCAATG
The DNA here is from genome assembly GCF_964275005.1 of Diadema setosum. NCBI lineage: Eukaryota > Metazoa > Echinodermata > Echinoidea > Diadematoida > Diadematidae > Diadema > Diadema setosum. Next base: position 6,747,341 of record NC_092698.1, read on the forward strand.
CATGGCCAAAATGCATGGCAATGCAATGCCAGGCAGCCGGCAGTGCAGTGATACGACCACACTTCCCAACAACTCTAGATACACCGCGGTGCGTTAGGATTTTCCTCTAATACAGTAATGACCTTACGTTCTTTATGAATGAATGAATGAAACAGAAAACAAAGAAAGAAAAAAAAAACAATGGCCAGCGTACAGCCAGAGATCAGACAACCAAGCGGTAAAGAGATCGAGAGCCACTGCTGCTGCTGCGGATCCTACGAGCGAGCGGAGCTGGCCCGCAGCAGAGTTCGGCCGGACAAGAGCCGCCACGTTAGAGCAACTGTACCGCTTTTCACACGCGCCGGTCAGCCACTACATCAAGGTCACCAAACTGGCAAAAGGCCGGGTGGTTCGGGAAGTCAAACTTTTCACTAGCGCCTCCCTGTCTACCTGTCTGGCAAACTGATAACTATATTCTTCACATTATAAGAAAGTGTTGACTATGCCTCACTAGCTACCATACATTCAATAGTAATTCCGACAAAAAGCGTGAAGAAAAGAGAGCCTATTTACGTTTTACGTCCGCCATGACGAGTCGTCCCCAGCTCACGTATACGTGCGTGCTCGGTGCTTGTCGACGCTACAATGCAATGCATGCATGTGCGATGCGATGCTCCATACAGTATGCATGATGCGCATGCGATGCATACGCTCGCTCGCTGCTAATCGCTCAAGATCGCTAGTCAAGAAGCTCCTAAAGGTACACGTCACATACACACAAACACACACACAATCAAGATCGGCTCGATGCGACTCGACGCGATGGATCGGAGAATCCTGTAGTGTACCGTAGGGTAGTACGAGTAATATAGTGAGACTCTTATAAAGCGCACATTTCTACCTAAAAAAGATACTCAAGGCGCTATAGAACAGAGTACATATTGTGTCACGTTACAATAATATCACAAAAAATAATAAGACAATAAACCAACAAATAAACCAGCATATGTTAAAGGTCCAGTTTACCTTTGGGAGAACTTAGTGATTTTGAAATTTTTGAAGATATCACCTTTTATGCATGTGTAGATCTGTGTATATCACAAAACGTCCTACCATGTACAATTTTCGCAATAAAGCCTAAAATATAAGGAGATATCAGTATTTTTCTCAATAAACCATAACTGTAGACGGTTTAGTCTGGAAGTATTCTTATTATAACCATTGTCCACATTTTTTGTACTTAACAATACTTAACATTGATAATACAGATTCAAATTTTTACAGTGGTTGTTTTTACCCCTAACTCACATTTTAGAACTATTTTAAAGCACTAGTGCTGGGTTTTTGTTTCATCTGCAAATGGTAAATTATGCCTTTAAGCAAAGTTGATTATCAGTCATGTCATGTCAACATCGGTAGCACTTGCATTACTCCGTCGAAAACAGCCCGTAGGTGTCATTCTTGTGCGATCAGGAAATGTCATTTCGAAGTCATGTAACTCATATCAGCGGAATGTTCGATATCAGTTGCGTAATTCAATTTTCATAAGGGAATATTTGTCTAAATCTGCAGCTGAGATACTTATTCATGCTTTGATTTCTTCTCGGTTGGATTTTTCGAATTCATTGTTGTGTAATCTTTCAAAAAAAAAAGATGTCACAAAACTTCAACGGTTGCAAAATTCTGCTGCCCGAGTGTTAACTTTTACTAATAATTTTGATTCCATGTCACCAGTTCTCCGTTCCTTGCATTGGTTACCTGTAGAAAAAAAGGATTATTTTCAAGATTCTGTTATTAGTACATCATTCAGTTCATTCTTTTTCCCCAATATACATAAGTAATTCTGTTCAAAAATACAATCCGACACGAAGGCTACGTTCATCATCAGATGCATTCTTACTCCAAACACCCATAGAGTAAAACATGGGTATGGTGATCGTGCTTTTTCCTTTATGGGACCAAAATTGTGGAATCAGTTACCTCTTCAGTTAAGGGGACTGTCATCTACAGAGTCATTCAAATCCAAACTTAAAACTTATCTGTTCCTTTCCTACTGAGGACTGTAACTGCTGTATGTCATTAATATTGGATCAATATTGTATTTTTGATTGTATTATGTTGTATTCTTTATTTGGTATATATTGCTTTTCTTTACCTTTTTCTTCTTTGTTGAAATGTTTGAATATGTATATGCATGTAAATATATGATATTTTTTTTTTCATTTTTGAGGCGCCATGAGCACTGAAAAGTGGACCTGTGCGCTATACAATTAAGCCACTATTATTATTATTATTATTATTTATTAACAAACAATAGGCCTATATACGTACACATACTATACAGGTATACAATATTTTCAATTTAAATTGAAAATATAATGTCTTGAGATTCTTTTTGAAACCATCAATGGAAGATGCTTCTCTATAAAATTTTGGTAGGCCATTCTATAGTTTTGGGCCCATATATGAAAAATCCCGATCCCCCCCCCCCCCCCCCCCCAATTATGCTTGATTCGAGGTAGCTGTAATTTTAGCGAGTTTGATGAACGGAGATTACGTGGTGGTTGGTGAAGATGAAGAGTATTTTGAAAGTAGACAGGGGCAAATTTGTGCAATGTACGGTAAACAAGAAGAAGAATCTTGAAGTTAATACGTTTTTCTACAGGAAGCCAGTGTAGGGACCGAAGTATTGGGGTAGTATGCACAGTTTAAAGTTAGTATTAAGTTAGTTTAGTTTAATAGTTGATTTATTCAATCACCCCATGGGGTATATGCGAGTTCAAAATAAAAAACCGAACACAAAATATGAAAACAACGTACATTTGTACGTACAGAATGGCAATGGCCCGATAAACTTGTCAAAATCTAAACTCGTACTGTATACGCCGAATATTTCGCGATGTTTTTTTATTTTCGCGAATTTCGCGAGTTACTAGTAATAGGTGCTATTCGCGAAATTAAAGACACGCGAAAATATTGACTCTGATCCCGATGTGGATGTGACATACGCATGTATACATCTGCTCCCTTCAGTACAGGACTCCTCGATCGCGAATTTAACCACTCGCGAAATCGTCGGGAATTCCCGATTCGCGAAAATTTAGACTCGCAAAATATATGGCGTATATGACTCTTATGAAATATGAAAGAAAGGAATTCAACGTTTATTTGATGAAAATTGGTTATGAAATGGCTGAGTTATCCAAAAAGTGTGGGACCCACCTTTTATTACAATCGCTTTGTTTTACTTTGTTTTTGGATGTTTCAGTCATTCCAAATCCGATTTTCATCAACTAACTTTGAATTCCTCTTAAAATGGTATGCTCTGTATACTACATTGTATATCATAAGTGTTTTCTTGGTATCTCGCAAAAAGTTAAAAGCCCATTTCTCATCTCCACCAATACTGTACCATCCCTTTAAACATCATATGTATGTGTGTGTGTGTGTGTGCGTGTGTGTGTGTATGTAATGTGTGAGTGAGTGAGCGTGTGTGTTTGTGGATGCGTCTGGTGTGTGCGTGTGTGTGCGTGCGTGTGTGTGTAGGGCCTATACGTATTGTGTACGTTCGTGATGGTGTTTGTGCATGTGTAGATTCTTTATATGAATTACATATATTTCTTATTTATATATCAATCAAGACACTGTCTGTGCAATGCTTTTGTGTTTTTGTGATTTGTTAGTTTGCTATATACTATTATCATTTATCAGTGGAAGGCGAATTTCTGTATACATTTTAAGAGACAATAAAGTTCCTTGCATCCTTCTGTATACATAATAAATGTGTATATATATATATACTTTATATATGAATATATACATATATATAAATATATATATATATATACACACATATATTTACATATACATATGTATAATATCATATATATATTTATGCTAATGTATTATGTATATGCTAAAGTAGCCAATACACATGACAAGCTGAATGCATAGCTGATCGATTCATTGAAGCCTTACTGATAAGCCGATAAGCTGGATGGTCACACTGCTTGTTTCAAGGAATTAATGTTCTCTTCTTGAGGGGGACTTGTGTTTGTAGCTTTGCTGAATAATAATAATGGTCACGATGATGATGATAATAATGATAATAATAATGATAATGATGATGATAATAATAATAATAATAATGATAATAATAATAATAATGATAATAATAATAATAATGATAACAATAATAATAACAATGATATTAAAGGGATAGTACAGTATTGGTGGAGATGAGAATTGGGCTTTTAACTTTTTGCAAGATACCAAGAAAACACTAATGATATAGTACAGAGCATACCATTTTAAGAGGAATTCAAAGTTTATTTGATGAAAATCGGGTTTGGAATGACTGAAACATCCAAAAACAAAGTAAAACAAAGCGATAGTAATAAAGTGTGGGTCCCACACTTCATTAGAATCGCTCATTTTGGGATATCTCGGCCATTTCAAAACCAATTTTCATCAAATAAATGTTGAATTCCTCATAGAATTACATGCTCTTTCATATTTCATAAGAGGTTTCTCATTATTTCACCAAAAATGTTAGAAACCTGAAATTAGGTCTCAACTAAAACAGTACGATCCCTTTAATTGCATTTATATTGCGCTTTACACATCAGTGTTTCTAACCACGCTGATGCTATTGTACAAAAAAAAACAACAACTATTTTCCTCTTTTGACATAAAATCAATGAGAATATCAATACGTATGGTCTTTTAATAACATAGTAACAATTAATGACTTTAGGACGAAAAAAAAATGTGTAAATCTGCAATAGAACATAAAGAAAATATTTTTCATATAATTTGAACCAATGGGAAAGATTGGGGGAGGTGGTGGTGACCACATGAGTCTCATCTAATTTGTGTATTTGTGAAAGCATGTGAAAATTTCTATGTTCAATGATTGTGATGCATTTTCTGCTACGGTGTATTATACTGCGTTCGTCCTATCTTTACTGTAGTAACTAAAAAAAACAAAAACAGAAACATTAAAAAACAAAACCAGGGGCCGTATTCTGAGAGCTAATTAAGTGTCTGATTAACACTTAATTACCGAATTGGTATTCTGAGAGCATGATTAAGTAGGGGGTATATTAACTACCATAGCAACAAGCGTTTTGGCGGGAAGGACCTACGCGTTTGCGCGTATCAATGCGCGTGCACCTTAATCACAGAGTTAATTACGAATCGGTATTCTGAGGGTGTAATTAAGTATGAAAGTTAATGGAAAACTTAATGATACCAAAGAGTGTCATTAACTACTCCGATATCACGCATTACATCGTGTTTTCTCTCCCACAACGATGCTTACCGTCTTCGGTAACCGAGGAGCGGTTGAATCTTGTTATCATGGTATCCATAGAATTCAGAAAAAAAAAAGAAATATAGCCGATCTTCCAGGAATTTTGTCATTTTATGTGAGCAAAGAGGTTGAGATCTTCGCATGCGTAGAAATGAGGGGTTGTAATCAAATACCGGAGTGTGCGCACGGAGCTCTTGGGTTGTAATTACTGGGGTCGTGCAGGAGCGCGCATTGATGGCATATTTGCGCGTGTAATCATCATTTTGGCTTCTAACAACGCGTCTGATTGGATGGAATAACAATTAGATGGGAGGGACCTAAGATAATTACAGGGGACTTAATCATACCTTAATTACGTCCTCAGAATACCGATTTTGCCCATGATTAAGGGCCTATTAACTTCACGACTTAATCACGAAGTTAATTACAGACTTAATTACGACCTCAGAATACCACCACAGAAAATCTTTACAAAACCATAACACAGACCGACGTGTTCGTGTTTACGTGTACATGAACGGAGAGGGCGTAGTGCAGTGAAAAATCAGGTAAAAAGCTGTGAACTCGATCTCCGTACGTTACTACTATTGCATTGGAACCTAGTAAAGTTTACCTGTGAGAAACCCAAAATCCACGGAGAGAGCAAAGAAATCCAAGAAACATTCGTGAAGCTGTAATCAGGTAGGAATTAGATATGAGGAAAAGTCGTGGGGGTAATGGAATATATGTCGTACGTGGTATGTAGTGTAATTTGTAGTAAAGTACGCAAAGGCTGACGTTGTTTCACTCCTTTCAAAGGTCAAAACCATCTGGCGACCAACGCCTTACTATTGCTCCTGCTGAAAGCGATCGTGTACGCTAGTAGATGCATGTTGTGTGTATCTTGTCAATGCTGACACAGTAAGCAGTGTATGGGACTAAGAATGGTAGCCGACATTAGTCATTAGTCTAGCTTGTATACCGAATGTTCCACCCGAAGGGTTTTAAATGCTATTGAGGGAGGTTATACGTCCCGAGACGAAGTCTCGGGACTTATAGCCTCCCGAAATAGCAGTTCAAACGTTCGTCTCGACGTCTCTCTCGGGACTTTACCTCCCTCGTCAATCCAATACTAACTTTCAGCATTTCAAATCCTTTGGGTGTGGAACGTTTCGCGTTTGCCCGTTTGGTATGGTTGGAACTAACTGTTACTACTCATCGACCGCCTAATTTTTATTTGTTTGATAAGAATATTTAACACTGAAATTCATGTTAAAACTTGACTTACAGTACGTGATTGAGAAAATCTGTTGTTCCCTTTTCAATTCGAAATTTCAGTGCAAAAATATCGCCGTCGAACTAAAGTTAAGTGGCCTCTCTTCAGCTCCCCGCGGTGCCGCTCCTTATTGAGATCGACCGCTGTTTTTGCATTGACAATGCATACAAACCGAGTTGCAGGGCTGCCAACATTGGAAACTAGTTGAGAATGAGACTCCCATACTCATAGGCCAGACAGTGCATGCAAATGAAATAAAGTTTTAGAGTGAGAAAGGACCAAAATGAGTGAGTCTCACTCTCAATGAGTGAGAGTTGGCAGACCTGGAGTTGCATTGAACACCGTGTTGTACGAAGCTTTTTAGAAAATGCATTGACATAAAATGGCGATTCGGTTGAAATTTTCATTTCAAATTTTGTCCTTGATTAAAACCATTAGTGAACAGTGAATTTTCGCATTTTCCCACACATCCTCATCAATGGTCAAAGCCAACATTTTTATGTGCTCTGCGCGCAGTGCAGTGCGTACTTAGCGTTCTGTGCGCCAAAACTACGCAGTCAATTTCAAAAAGGGTGGTCGATATGTAGTAGGGCTACCATACATCATGTTTCCGACAACAAGTCATCATCTGTTGACCTGTTAGGGTCTATATTATATGGGTTGGTCAAATACCATCATCTGTAGGCAAATTTATCCTATCGATTGTGTTAAAAAAATGACAAATGATACCAAACAATTGAACGTTTGAACGGGCAATGTGCCTCTATCATGTGGCTGTGATTAGCCAATCACTAACCGGTATTTGACTAACCCATTTAATATAATACAATGTATAGACATCTCCATGCATCTACATTGTACGTCTACATTGGTACTCGGCAAAGTCAATTCTGGATATACATTTGTTGTAATGTTAAGGATAAAGCTTGAGTATGGTGGACGGTTGAGCAAATATTTAGGCTACATGATGGTGCAAGTGAAAGACTAGAACCTACCTAGAGTTTCTATAACTGTAAAGTACATGACCGCATTGTATAGCCTAAGTAGAGAATAAGAGATCTATACTAGCATAGCCGAGTGAGCTACCCCAGGCTTAACTGCGACCAGCCCGAATGCTTTGCGTTATTCCCACAGTATAACTGTGTGAAGGAGCGCCCCGGGGTTACCTCTAGCTCCACGAATCTTTTTTAACTTTGCTATTCATGTCAGGCTTTACTGTTCATTTTAGTACAGTTCACACTCCTCGCCTCAGGCAGTGGCAGTGACATACACTGTAAGTACTAAAGCTAAAATAGACACATCTTCACACTGGACTCCAGTGTGAAGACTTCTCTACTGCCTGCCTGAGGTGTGAACTGTACTAGATGAACATGGGCGGATCCAGGAATTCCTTAAAGGGGGGCACAAACAATATTTCTGATGCTACTTCTGGGTTTCATCTCATGTTTTTCTTGTTCTTTTTTTTTTTTTTTTTTTTACAACAAATGAAGAGGGGGTGCACCCCCTCTGGATCCGCAACTGTGAACAGCAGCCAGACATGAATAGCAAAACTAAAAAAGAAAAGAGAGGAAAAAAAAAGGATACAGATAAATAAGTAGGCACTGATGTAGTTTTGGACTCTCTGAATTTCCTTTGCCTAGCAAATAACCTGTCTGGACTCCAACAGATAGTTAGATATCTAAATGTACAGTCTAGAGCAGTTAGGTGTACAATTTTGTAAAGCCAGAAGGCAATTTATACAGATCTGGACGTCAACACTGTTGTGATTCTATGAAACTGTTAGATTCTCCCATAACCCAGGTCTAAGTTTGCAGATCTAGAACTCTAGTTCTACTATTCTAGTCTATAACAATAAAATATCAAATTTGTATGACTCCCACAAGAGTAGTAGGCCTCCCTCCCTCCTGACATAAACAGACCATGTTTTCTGGTCATGTTAGGGTCTCTTGAAAACTCATGAAATCATCCAAAGTGTATAAAATAGGTATATCATGATTAGCTACTCCTCTGCTGCTTGTTGTGCGATATTGCAAACTTATGTTGATTGGGTCTAATTCTGTAATTTTGATGTTTTTGCAGCCAAAATGTCTGACCGAACCAAGGTTACCAAGGCTGAACTGGAAAGAAAGAGACTTCGTCTCCAGCAGATCAGAGAGGACAAGAAACGTCGCGAGGAAGAAAAGAAGAAAGAGGTATGACATTTATTTGCCTGGATTTATTATCAAGATGGCCATTAAGAGAGCACTCAAATGCTCTTGAGCAGACTACCATGGGGCCCACAGCCTTGACAAACTTGTCAATGGATGTATGGTGAACGTAAATATTGATTAGTTTTCATGATTTCAGGTTGCACAAATAGAGTAATTCGTCGTGCGCATGGCAGATTGTCGTTAGCGCGCTTCCGTGCGCATGGCAGATTGTTGTTAGAGCACTTCCGTGCGCATGGCAGAATGTTGTTAACCCTACGCGCACTCCCACACCCTAACGACAATCTGCCATACGCACTCCCACGCTGTAATGACAATCTGCCAGGCGCAGGGAAGCGTGCTAACGACAATCTGCCATGCGCACAACGAATTGTTAACCCTACAGGCCAGGTTTTTTTGGGTGTTCTGTGGCCGGGGAAAGGGTTAATTCAACCCCCCCGAGATCTCGGCCGTCGATCGCACAATCATTATTAGAATTGGCACATGCATTACCTGTGGCGTAATCTACCAAACTATACAAAATGAAATGGAAATTTTCATTATAATTATGCTGATATATGCATAAAATCATACATTTTGCTCTCAATCAGAAAGTAAAGTTCCTTGAATCCTAATTTTTGATGAGAACATTCTTTGTAGCATTCCTAACAATGTACTTGAAAAAAAAAATCTGGTATCTAAATTAATTTCTTATGTATTTTATTGTTTTATGAATTTCTTATGTATTTCTTTGTTTTTCAACCTTTTGTTTTATCATTTTTTTTTCACAAAATTTATGACAGAACCTATTTCAAGCATAGTCATGCTGAAAGTAATTGATTTCAGCCTATGAAAGTGAAAATAATCGTATCTATATGAATAAGGTGAGAAAACTCCATTTGCAGAGACTTTATACACAAAATCATGTTTTTGAGCCAGTTTCGGTCTGACAGGCATGTATAAAAGGATGTGCAGCGTCGTAACGGTATGCGCGATTTTTGCGAAAATGTTGTCAAAAGTTGCACGAGACTTGAAAGTAAAAAGTCAGCGAATGGCGTGGTCAAAAAATTTCGCGCGGCGGAATAGTCGCAAAAAATGTCAAGGGGGGGTTGATTCAAACCCCCCCCCCCCCTTTTAGGGTTAAGCCACAGGTGCACAGACACTTACCCATTTCTTCTACTAGTCCGACCTGTCTGTCAGACCAGTACCGGCCAATTCCTGAAAAAGTTGCTGGTCCAGTAGTGATTTTTACTGGTCAGTGACCATTGGACCAGTGCCAGTGTACATCGTTGGTTATACTATGAAATGATTGTCCAGTGTCTGGAGCATTCATTGAATGCACTAAAGTAGTGCAAGAGAGAGAGATATCTATAATTTTTGGCATCATGTTCTCAGATTGCACTACTTTGAAAGAAAATACTGTAGGCCTACATGTCATAGTGGGCTGTGGACACAATTCGAATCAAATAAGAAATTCTACTGCACACTCTCTTCTGTTTTGACTAACTTTAATGGTACTTAAGAAATTACGTCCTTGTATTTGTATGGAAAGTTGAAACAAGATAGTAAATTTAAAGTCGGACGATCGTCACCCCTAATGGTACGTTATTGCGTAACTCTTCCGAACAAAATTTGTGCATGCAATTGCGCAATGCCAGACTGCAGTGCTATCCATAAACATGTGGGACAGTGCTGCCACTGAGACATGTGTGTGTGTGTGTGTGTGTGTATGCATCATACACAAACATTGTGACCGCGAGCTGCGGTGATTGGAGGAGAGAGGCCAGAAGACGCGTGGCTCTTTTGGCTTCTCTTCATGCGCATGCGCACTGATCGGAAGCTCTCGTGGCTCGGACAGCCATTTTGGGTCAGGTGATTTTTAATCCCAGCGTGTGTTCGCTGACCCATTGAGCCAGCGCTATTCTCATTGGGTGTCACAATACAGAATGGGGGGAGGCAGCGTGTTGCGTTCGTCTCCGTGCCACACAAACCACTCGCCACAATTGTAAGGCTTTAAAAGCAATGTTTTATAAAAAAGTGATCATGCCAATCCATCACATCTGATTGGTATCTTCTTACTAGTATCTGGTGTACACTGCTGTAGACTAAAAAATTAAGATACTCACATGTCATTTGTGTACCAGATGAGATCTTGTCTACCCATGTATAGGGCAGAAGAGAATTTTCAGGATGTGGTATCGAGAATAAAACAGAGCCTTATTCATATGAAATAATTGTAGGTTTTGTCATCTGAATTCCATGTGGGTTGTCGTCACTCTGCTTTGAGTCACTTTGTGAGCAACGTTTGTTTTTATTCTGCTTATGTTTTGTTTGATGTTCTATCCATTCAAGGCTCAAAATGCTGCCAAAGCAGCAGCCGCGGCATCCGCCGAGCCTCAGTCAGAGCTGGAGAAGAAGAGGAGAGATGCTGATGATATCCTGAAAGACCTGGATCTCCCTGAAGCGGGTAAGAATTTAAACTCCAGGGGTGCATCCAGTATCTTTTTGCCTGCCCGGCAGAAGAGCCCTCGTAGGAAATTTCTCCCCAAATCAAATTTTTGTTTGTGACATAATTTGACAGGAGTTTTGAAAGCTCTTTCATACGATGCAAACATATTATTTTTTAGTTTCTACTTTTATTTTGATATTTTGAGCCTGCAAGCCTTACGTCTTCTTTGCTAGGCAAGCAATGCTTATTTTGTGCCACTGATCTATGTGTGAAAAAATGGACAGTTGTTGAGTGGAGTATGCAGAGCAAAAATGGCTGACTCATAGTCTGCACATTTTCTTAACGTCAAAATTTGTTTGATATTTAGGAGATTGCGTTATCAGTAATCACTGTGCCTTTTGTGTAGGTGTTTTGGAAGGCGTTATGGAACTAGACCCACAGTGATGAATGTATACAGTAATCTGTTGTTGCATTAGTTATTGGTTTAGATCTGCAAGAGCTGATTTTAGTATCAGTTGAAATATTCAAGCGTCCACTTCACTGAGCTCAGTGCTCAACTCAGATCAAAAGCTGCTATTACAATTGTAAATGTGCCACTCTTTGGCCTGTATGCATACTACCTATTCAAATTTGTGCATATGGTGTTCTACTGGGTAATGGTAAGTTATCTTTCAAGGAAGTCAACTAATATAGTTGCTGTAATTTTTATTTTGCTGTAATGAAACAAGTAGCATTTTAACATTCAAGTTTCCTAAATCAAATATATTGTTCCCTTTGTATTGATACTACTTCTTGCAAAAATAGTTCAGTTATTTTTCATGAAGGATGTGAGCTTTGCAAGACACTATAAAGCCCAAGAAAGTGTGGATGTATATAATATAATATGGTATATATTTACAGAAAGCTGTATGCACTATATATCATATTTAGGCTTGGACCTTTCAATCTTATGGGATATTAAAGCTGTAAATAAGATCAGTTCTGTTATCATCCATTGTGGTTACAAGGTTTGATGACAGCCGTAATATGTACAGCTATGGAGGTTTTACAAGAGATATTATTGAGTGCCAGTGAACTCTGCTTTTTTTTAACACTTGTATGTGAGCAATTTTAGTGATAGAAGTCACTTAACATATTTCTTCCTTTATTCGCATCCTCTCTTGCAGTTCCAACTCCAGCCGCTCCCTCAGATGAGGGTAAAACTCTGGATTCTTCCGACGCACTCAAGCCAAAGCTCAGGTACTCTAAATGACTAAACTTGTTCCCAAGAGACATCTGCAAGTTACATGCAAAATCTTTAATGACGAGTCAGATAGATGCATAGGGCAGGCATTTATTTTGTTCAGTTTGAAGAATTTTGACTAATTCTAGAGCCATCTTCAGTCAACTATGCATGTTATGGTTTGTCACAAAATGGTGTTGATTTCAATTTGTGCATACCCTCCTTAAAAGTACAGAGTCTGTCTTAAAGCATGACACCTGATACCTTTAAGGTGCAAAGTTGTAAATATGCCATTATATATTTGTGCAGTAGTCAATTCTTACACTTATTTTCCAACTTATAAAGGCAAATATTCAAAGAACAACAAATTATGACAGAAAAAATGTAAACAAGACAATTATTGGAAGTGGATTCCAATCATTTGTGTTACTGTATGTCTGATTTTGATTGAATGGTGTGATATGTAATGCATGCTGCTTTTTATAGTGCAATGCAAAATGTTTATCATCACATTATTTTTCAACATTTGTACATCTTGTACCCCAAGAAATTAACACTCACATGGTTTCCCTTTCTTAACCCTTTGAAGATGAGTCCCGAGAATACTCAGGCAGGTGTCTATGGAAAATGCGTATTATAGCAAAATCAGTCCTTCCTCAACTGGTTAATGCATGTTTGGAGAAGCCTCCTTTTACTGGAACATTTACCTTGGTCTAAATGCTTGGCTTGATATCATTTTCTCCAAGGTGGTACAGGGATTGTTTCAATTAAATAATTGGTCGTCATTTTTTCCCCCATACAGTGCTAGCCCCAGACACAGGACCAGCAAGCTGACAATGTCTGCCACGACCCAGGCTGGGTTTCCACCAAAGGAGATGGTGACCTACAGCAAAGAGACGCAGACTCCCACAGAAACAGCAGATGATGAGGGTAGGTAACCTCAGGTCACCCGTAGAGGGCATGCTCCATGTCAATTGCTGATACATTTCTTCCAATAAGAGCAAGACCTGTCTCAGTTTCAGGAACTTTTCTATTTTGTTCATTTTGCAAATATGTGTTCTAGTTTTCACTATAGTGAGAGTACACCTATTTAAAACAGAACATAACACACAAAAGCAAAACAAATTATGTATCTATGCCATATTTTGGCTGCAGAGGTCAAAGAGGAATGAATTGAGTTTGTATAGGAGGAAACTCTGAACCCTAGGTATTTGTGATAATATTGCATATTGTGAAATGTGCAAGTTAGTAGGTCTCAGTGATAATGATATCCCCATGAAGGGGCAGAGATTTTGCTTCTGTGATTTTATATGTCAGTACAAAATTTTTACTTGAATACTGCTCTTTCACAGAAAATGTGCAAGGAAGAAACCAGCATATTTATATCTGTTTGCAGCAGTATGGAATGATGAAGAATGTTGCTTGTTATGCAGGATTTTGTACAAGCCCATTTTATGCTTTACAAAACAAAACCTGAACTGGTGCACTCGATCTCCATCACACAAGTAGCCACTGATAATGATTATAATCATATCCATATCGAGTTACGTGATACCACTATGAGAATAAGATGTAGCACAATCTTCCAAGTGTGGTATATTAAAGCATTCATTTGCTTAAACAGAAAGGCAAAGTTTAACTATCCTTGTGCCAGTTGGACTTATGTATGTCTCTATTAAAAAGGGACAACAAAGATATGATTACAAAACAAAAGAAGGAGAATGCTCTTTGTTATTTACAATGTATAATTTCGTCATAACATTTTGCATAGCAAGCTGCAATGTCTGTTGATGTGTACGACAAATGGCACAATAAAAGAGAAGTTCTGTGCAGCATAGCAACTGAATGTGATTTTGCACTGGATGTTATCTCATTTTTTTTTTTTTTTGCTGCCTCGCCAAGCATCCAATATTATGACGTGCTGTGCTCTGCTCTGTCTTCCTCCAAGTATTCACAGTTTTTTTTTCTTTGAATAATATGTGTGATCTGTTTAGAAGCAGCATTTGAATATAACGACTTGATGTTGAGATGCAAAACCATTATAATCTATTACTGAATTCATGTGCCAATATTTATTTGCACTCTTATATCCTCATCAGTTTTGCATGTAATGATGATTTGTGGATGATTTTCATTCTGTCCATGAAAGGACTTCTTGTTTGACTACTCTTACTTGTGTTATAGCTTTATTTAATTCAGTGCCTTGAAAAGTTTATTCTCTATATGGATGCATTTCTTTTTCTCCTGTGTTACATCCCTCTGTTTTCCCCTTCCCTAACACCCCTGTATTTATGACAATGGAATGCCCTGACAGGACACTCTGAAGGTAAAATGTCTTGTTGCTTGTTAACGGGGATGCCTCATGCTGTGCCCCCAAATACACATGCTAGAATCCAGCCTTGACCATTTGTGCATCCCTTGCATCTCAGTCCAGTGTGAAGTGCTTGAATTTGATGTCATGCATTGTTTCAGTAGTGCTACATTCTTTTCCCTCATTGTCTGTCTCTGTCTAGCCTAGTATCAAGGCTGAGGATGCAGCTTTAGTCTTTACTGTCACGCTAAACGTCTGATGCGGCGAGATTATTGTCTTTGCTAAGTGATACGTCTGATGTGGCGAGAATACAAACAGTGGATGCATGCAAAGCATCCACCACCTGTATCCACTCGTCTTGCTTTAGTCGTTGTTCTCTTATTATCGACTATGAATCTGTGGCAGTTTTTTTTTGTGTACGAAAACTGCCACTGATTCTTAGTTGGTAATGAGAAAACAACGACTAAAGCAAGATGAGTGGATATAGACGGTGGATGCTCCCACTGTTCATAGTCTGGCCGCATCAGACGTATCGCTTAGCAAAGACGGTCTCACCGCATCAGACATTTAGGGTACAAGGAACAGCAAAGACAATAGCTGCATCCTCTGCCTAGATTATAAGCTAGTCTCTGTCTTGTATAGCTTTGTTTGTTCACTGCCAATCAAATTTCCCTAAGCCAAGGGGACAGGGAGTGTAATCTGGCGAGGGAGTGTGCTCTAGTGAGGCGCAGTTTCGTGGATGTTACAGATTAATACCTACTGCCTTTTCATTTTTTTTCTTATCTTTACTGTGATGCTATTTCAAGCTGAATTAGGCCATATCATGCAGTACCCGAGAGAATGGAGTCTTTGTGGCAAAGCTAAATGTATTCCCCTGGAAATCACATGACTATTTGTCCCCCTGAAACATTTTGTTGTTGATAGAATTAGGCCCTACTCTATACACTTTTATGAAGTCCATTGTGGCTTATTTGCCTCATTGCTCA
Organism: Diadema setosum; assembly: GCF_964275005.1. NCBI lineage: Eukaryota > Metazoa > Echinodermata > Echinoidea > Diadematoida > Diadematidae > Diadema > Diadema setosum. Next base: position 6,763,043 of record NC_092698.1, read on the forward strand.
ATATACTTGTTCATTATCGCAACAAAATATACATTGCATTCCACAGTTTAGATGCAGTGTGCATGCATATATATATATATATATGGCCCGTTTCACGGTTAGGCGCCACTTTTCATTTTTTTCAGTTTTCAGTGTACTACACAGAATAAGAGTAGATTCATGAAATGTTTTGATATGCATATGTTAGACCCCCATGGGGTCTACCTCCCATAGCATAACGAAAATGCAACTCCAAAGCATTTGCTCACAGTGAGGCAAGATGTGCCCAAATCGGACCCACTGTGTGTCAACCTGGCAAACATCCCTTTTTAGCAAACTTTGCCATTCTGTATCATATCTAGCTGTGAGTTAGGGTGAACATATCTATGTTAAGTGTATGAGTAGCCATAATGAATCATATCAGAGTTAAAAAGTTTGAACTCCTTTTTGTTACATTTTTTCCACCCCAAAATTCTCTTGGTGGATGTGACATTGTCCGTTCACATTTAATCATCTGCTTATATGGGTTGTGTAAGTAAGAAAACAAAGGCAAGTCTCAGGAAAATAATATAAAAGTAAAGTATAGCTTTGTATGAGTGACTGTAGAAAGTTTGTTTGTGCTTCAGTTCCATCTGATGAAATAGCAGTAACTTGAAAACAAAATTTAAATGTCCGTTCACATTTTTGTCACATCCATCAAGATTTTATAAATCTATAACTTTTTAATGGTTTAGATTATTTCTAAAATCTTTGCATAAATCAATGATACACAGTTGGGTGGCTATCCCTCTGAAACAATTTAGGATTTGAAATTCAAATGCTTTTTTTATTTCACAAAACATGGTGTCCGTTCACACATGTCACATCCACCAGCCTTTCTTGTCAGAAACACATTTTGGTGTGCATCTCAGTAAATACTGGTCCAATTAACTTTAAATCTCAACACATTTTAGACTCTTTAGTAACCTTATAAATGCCACTGATTTTGAGATTACTATGAAACTAAAAATTTGAAAAACTTAAAAAATATGTGAAATGCCCTGGTGGATGTGACATTTCAAGATGTGAACGGACATTTCCGTGAATATCAAGTAAAATGTAGGGACAACTTATTTTTTGGGGGACAAAATATGTTTAGATTTAAAAAACATGTCTTTCCTAAGATATCTAGATATCAGACACCCACTTTTATACCACATTCACTATAATTTTACATTAGAATACTTGTTCACAGTGAGGATGTAGTATGATTTTGTCACTGTGACTGTGAAAACTGATGTTCTACATATTCTAATAAATTTTCCAGATAATTAATCTCAAAAAGGCAAAAGAATATAAATGTTATTTAATTACATTGATTAGACCTCTCCTGTATACTGTATTTAATAAGTTTAAAAATGATTGAATATGTGGTGGATGTGACATTTTGGGGTGTGAACGGACACACAGTATATCTCCCCAACGCACAGCATTTTTCAGCATTAGTTCCCAATGCTTCACGCAGCATCAAAACTTGAACACAGTGTGAAATGATCCACAACCATTGGAATGGTTAACTTAGATTGAGGGGTGAAAAAAAAAGTTAAATTGATTTATATATCACTTTACTGCAACCGATTGAAAATTGCCCTTCACCATGTAAGTAAGCACCGGTTATGTAGTGTTCTAGTAGTAGCCATGTAAAAAAAAATAATGGGCATTCAACTTGGGTCAGATTTAACCAACTATCTCCTGATGTTTAGTTTCCAGTGAAGGTACAGTGAAGGTGATTCACAGAGATAATGGTATGGGTCCATCTCACTGAAGGGGTCCGTTTAACCCCACTTTCCAATGCATTTTTAGAAAGAAAGGAATTCTTGCATCAGCGTAGTTATTCAGTGTTTTAGGAGTATAACCAAATGTGTGATGAAAAAATTATGGCCATATGATACTCAAGCTGGATTTAAATCGACCATCTCCTGATTACCAGACTGGCGTCATATCCACTAGACTACCAAGCTTCCGCTACAGAGCCCGTGCTAGTTCTACAATGTACATGTATAATGTGATCCTGTGCAGTAGATACTGTGTATTTACCTGGTATTCAAGTAAATGAATTCTTACATCAAGTTGTTTTTAAGTGGAGCTGATTGACAAATTGCCCCTTGTCGATGTACAATAAGCACCAATTATTCAGTGTTTATAGTTGTAGTCCTAATAAAAAATCATGGGCATACAACTCTGGAACCAACAAGCTCCTGATTATTAGGCAGGCATTGTAATTCATATCCACTAAACTGCCTCAACCCCAACAGCCAACCAGTGCTCCTTCCAATTCTTTTTAGCAGAGGGTAAGTCAATATTTATGCAAATAAATAAACCCTTGTATCAAGTTGTTTTTAGTGCAACTGACTGACAAATTGCCCGTTGTTGACAAAAATTAGCATTATTCAGTATTTGCCATGATTAAAAAAAAAAAAATACACTTGCTGTATGTGCTTCACAAGATTACATGTTATAGCCAGCTATCAAAAGCTCATTAGGGTTGTTCATTATTCCCAATGTTTGTTATTCTGAAACACATAAAGTCCCTTAACTTATAGGTTCGTTCAGCGAAAAAATGAGAGAGGGTTTATTTTTCTGAGGCTTTGTAAATCCAAGAATTAGATGAAGGTCATTATTCCAAAGGTTCATAAATCCAAATATGAAATAAGGCATGTTATTCTGAAGGTTTATTCATCTGAAGGTGTAACAAGTTTTGTTAACCCTAAATTATTATTTTTTAATCTGAATAAATAATGATACTCATAAAGCAAAAAGGGAAATAAAGTTTGTTATTTCCACACACACACACAAAAAAAAAAATGAATGGTCTTCGATTGACAAAGAATGGCTTATCCTGGTGATGATGTAGGAGAGGTGGAAGGGTGGTATATGGATGAGGAGGAGAAAATACTTACGGACACAAACTATACAAATAAAGATTTCATTTTGTCAATATTTAGGGCCTATGTATACCCTTTGCATTAACATACTAACAGTGGTGCTTCAATATCAACAAACTATGGCAAAATGTGATTTTTAACTGACATGATAAAGTTTATGGGTGAAATCCTGGTAGGTGATTACACATATCCGAGAGTTATTGTAACTTTTGCCTGTGCTGTAGATTTACAATGCATAATGCACACAGAGTCATGACCACATAATCTGCATTTTTGTTATTATTATTGAGGATTGGTCTTTATACCAGGTTTTCACTTTTAAAGTTTGTCATAGGCAGAAGCTATAGGTAGGACGAAAGGGAAGATTAAGACTCACATTACTTGTACCTTTTCTTTTCGATACCCTGGGAAAACACTTAACTGCACATTGGGGATTTTGATCACAATAAAAATGTCACATTCACCATGTTGGACATCATTTACTGTGAGAAAAATTGAGTGCATAATTGCTCTATCAGAAACATTATGTATGACTTCATTGGTTAAAGAGTAAGGATGTCATTACTATGTTGATGAATTTATTGTTTTATTAATATGCAGTTCACATAAATTGAAGGTAAAAAAATGTCTGTTCACATTTGATTTTGTCACATCTGCACCAAGGAGTTTCAGGCATTCATACATTGAAACTTGAGAATACAACTGTATGTGGACCCTTGTGAGCAGTGATTTGCATTCTGAAATGTGGTTTTTCTATGTGGTTCTTCCAAGTAGGATTACTGTTGCCAGTTTATGATAAAGAAAGATTAAAATTTGGAATTCTGTTCACAATTTTGGCATCACATCCCCTGTGTTGGATCCAATTTACTCTAAGAGAATTAAGTGAACTGTACAATTAACAGTGTACATGTATGTCTGCGAAAAGACCTAAAAATTGGTCATTCAGTGCATGTGAGCCAATAGAAATGTTAGTAATGATTTCAACTATTACTATTAAGTATAAATTGAAGAAGAGTAAAAATGTCCGTTCACATCTCCAATCCGTCACATCCACCACTTATAAGGAATTTCAGGCATTCATAACTTTTACAGGACATGGAACCTTGTCAGCAGTGACTTGTACTTTGAATACAGCATTCTTGATGGTACTGCATGCATTATAATCATTGGTTGCAATGCAAGGTGTGCAGGAAAACAAAATAAGGAAATTGGTGTTCCGTTCACATGTCACATCCACCCTGTTGGATATTACTGATATCATTTATGAAGACAAAAAAAAAAAGCTTCCTTGTGAAACATAATTTGTTTCTTACTGTAAACTGACTTGTGCTGACTGTTCATTGGGTAATCACTTGGCTTATTTCTTTTGTTTATTGCTCAAGGTGTAAAATGTCCGTTCACATCTGTTTTTGTCACATCCACCACATCCTCCAGCTGAAATTTTAAATGTAAAAGTTGGACACTCACAATGTTGATATTAGGTGTGTGTATGTCCCCCAACATAAGCATTATCTCCATGAAATATTACACATCCTGAATGAGGAAGTGTAAAACAAGAGAAACTTTTTGAAGTCATTTACTCTATTTCACACCATATTTTTCCTTCAAAGTGGTACAATTTTCCAATAAATCCAAATAAGAACACAAAATCTGGCACGAAGTTTGCTTAAATATCACTTAATCATGTTACAGTATCAAATTACCTGTTGGACACATAGTGTGTCAGCTCTGTCCATGGTATCATAGTGTTATCTTTCAGCAAAGTTACCTTCATCTCCTATGGAACCATTCATAATATCAGATATTGTAATAATAATTAAGCTCTGGCATTACATTTTCCATTAAATTCACATTCTTGGGAATAAAAAATCAAGACATTCCATCTCTTAAAGAGAACTTGAAATTTTGACCCCTAGGTTGACAAAAAGTGGCGCCTAACCGTGAAACGGGCCATATATATATATATATATATATATATATATATATATATATATATATATACATACATACATACATATATTTCTTGTACAACAGAGCACTTGAAACATTTCATTCCCTTTTATGATGCTTTATCTCAGCAATGATATGTAGCAGATAATTTCATACATTTCATATCACACCACAATATCAGACAAGCAGAAGATTGACCTCTCTAGTCCTGCTGCATATACAGTGAACATGCAGGCACAGACCTATGAATAACCAAAGGTCAAATGAATCCTCTTGGTGAGAATAATTGGGGAGGGGGGAAAGATTCCAGAACTAGTCAAAGATTTGGAGTAGATAATGCCACACTCCATTGAGAAATACAGTCAAACACATTTTCTCCAGTATGTGTTCGAAGGTATTCTGTGCTAAAAACAAAATTTTCTCTATTGGGTTACGACTGTGCTTTGATGAGTTCTTAAATACAGCTAGAAACATATTTCATGGTATATTAACTGGTTGAATGGGTTTTATGGAATATTAAAGCCTGATGCTATGAATACAGAACTATGATAATTTCTTTAATGTCTTTGTGTCTTCATACATGTCTCTTCTCAATCAGGATCACATGTATATTATGCAATGGAAGTCAGCAAATCCGTAGGTGCCGCCAATGATAGAAACACCTTTTTCCCTTTCCCGAAGAAAGATGCAAGCCTTTTTTTTTTCCATAAGCCATACTGTAGTGGCATCTATTAGCAGAAAATTTATTTCCAAAGCATTTGAGGTATATTGCAACTTTCCAAATATGCAGTAAACAGTGTGATAAAAAGCCTGAACAGTAAAACACTTCGTATCATATTAAAGCATTTAGAAAAAACAGCATCACAGCTTTGTGAATTTTATGAAGTTGAAAAAGAAGGATGGATCTTGTGGAGTTGAAAAAGAATATGAATTACGTGCTGATCACTCTTAGATCTATTCATGCTGCAGTGTCTTCATCTAGAACTTTATCTGTCTATGTGAATTCCCCCAACCTAGTGCTGACTCACCGATAATGGCCTAAGTCCTCTTGTGTTGTGTTGTTGTTGTTGTCATTGTTGTTTTCATCTGCAAGTGAATTCCTAACTTCTGCTAATTAGAAAGTGCCTTGTGTTTTTTGTCTTTGGTTGTGTGCAAAGTAAAAGTGTCTTGTGATATTTGTGAGCTAACAAATGGAAGCCTTCTTATAAGATGAAGACAATTTTCTTGAGAAATTCCATCTAATGAGTAACTTGCTCAATATTATCATCATCTTGTTCAGTAGTCTTCACGTCTCTTCAGCTTATTTCAGAATCACTCAACTTTGAGCATAATTATGGGTGTTTTCTCGATGCCCCCTACCATTTTGTATTCCATGAAACTTTATGTGTACACCACTGACATGTAGTGTATACCAAAGCAAAGCAAATGATTGAAATCTCATGCCAGTATATGCCCATGTCTTTCTCAAGGTAGCAGTGAAATATTTGTCAAAGAAAGGATGAAGCTGAAGTTGTGAAATGTGCATTTGCTTGTGGCTAGTCACACTAGACTAGAAGAAACTTCTGCATTACATCCCTGCACCCTCTCATCTCTGCCATGATGCTATGTGATTGTACAGTAGACCAGTTTGGCTTCCCTTTAATCTTTAATGTGCCCATCGAGTCTTCCGTTATCGTTAGTACCAGTGTGCTAATTTCCCACTGCCACAGTTTAATTGGATGCTTCAAAGTCATAAGGGGGGGGGGGGGAAACAAACCTTTTGCAACAAAGAACCCTGAATAAACCAGTTGTTGACTATAGCCGCACATGTCCGAACAGGCAAGTATACCTGTTGTTGGAATGCTGGAGGATCACTAAATTGATGGAGTCAGTCAGTGTTACATACACTGCAGTCTGCCAGATTAATAAGAATAGACAATGGATGCATATTAGTTGTGAGAAAATGTGTAAAAAGCACTCTGCAATGTGCTGGTAGACATTAATATGGCACTCTGTCTGCAGTAAGCAAAGATGAATGTGGCATATTAAAGATTAAATGTGAAGCCAGTCTGTATACCTAGATTTCCTCAGACTTTGATTCCAAACTTTCGTGCTTAGTTCAAGTGTTTGTCAACAATAGTTCAGATTAGACTCAAGCAATATTTCCCATAAAAGTGACATGATGAATAGGTATCCTGTTTACATGGTTAGCTTGGTGACCCCTGTGAAATGTTTCCTTTAATAAGCTTAGTATGTATTGCAAAATCTCTTTCAAAGAGTGTTCAGTTCTCAATTGTGATTAAAAGGGAAATATCAATTTGTCATTAGTGATTTTTATCTTTATCATGAAGTGTGGAAAAGCTTTCTTACATGATAGAGACCAACCAAGAGGGGTTTGATAGATATACTTGCCAGATTGCACATATTAAACAAACACCTGTCAGACCAACTATACCAGAAATATATATAACTATGTATGGAAAAGAAAAAAAATATTAAATTGATACACAGACAGACAGACAGGCAGACAGACAGACAGACAGATACATCAATAGAAGGAGAAATGTAATGCATAAATTAGTGCATAATTAGTATTATTCTATTGATATTAACAAGATGCTGGCTTAAGAAGTTTTGACCAATGTGCATTATTGTTATTAATGTTAAACACTACTTCATTCTTTTTATGAGATATCTACCTCACTGATGCTTTATAGAGTCTAGTGTATAGTGCATGTTCATCTCAAATAATGCTTGTACTACTTGATAGTAATATGTTACATAAGTCACACAAGGCATAGAGACCCAGGACGCCACGAATACAGGTACATTTTCCTTCAGATGGGCAAACACTTTTTTACTGAATGATTATATTGAAGTCTGACAAGTATCACGCTTGTATGTATATGGATAGATGAAATTACCTGTCAAAATGCTTCCTTTTATAAGAATATGATTACCTTTTTGTAGTTATCTGATACACCATGTATCTTAACTCCTTTCTATCAGATGAGGATGAACCCAGGTCAGAGCAAGCGGCCCCGCCCGTCCAACCAGTGCCAGAGACACCAGCCCCTGAGGAGAAGGAAGAAGAAAAACCAGAAGGTATGGAAGTGCTGTTGTCTGTGTTCAAGTTGATTTATCGTAAACGTGTATCTGTGTGCTTCTTGTACCATCTGGAGTTCTCCTATCTCCATGTTTGCCTACTAGTTTGTAAATTTTCATTGTGCATAATTAATGACCTCATGATATGCATATTAGATATTGCTGATACACTACATATGGCATTATCTATGAATTCTTTTGCTATTATAAACATTTAGTGTAGTAGTAGTTTGAGTAGTAATAATAATAATGGTTGCAGTACTTGTTGAAAGAGTAGGGGTATCATCACTAGTATGCTGCTATAAAGTATTGAAAATTAGGAGATTTTTTTTTTTTTTTTTAATGCATAACATATACTGGGAAATCCATCATTTATGCATTGTGGTGGTTGGACTTTTCAGTGCTCTATGATGTCATAATCGACCTCGATGTCAAGGCCTACAAAGAATAGTTAATGTGTTTGTGTGACAAACCTATTGATTCCTGTCATGGATAGGACAGGAAAGAAAACACTCTGTTTGCTGGCTAGGATTAGTGTTTACATCCATATGAGACTTGTACTCCAGTCTTGATCACTAAAATTTTATAAGAAATGCCCATCTATAAGCTGTTTACATCATACACAACATTTCATAGTAGTTATTTCAAACCGTATTCATATTGAATTTTGTTCTTATCTTCTTAAGGTATTCTCTGAGAAAAAAAAAATTGCATTTTTGTCATTTCTTTATCAAGATCGTTTGTGACCATGTGAATCATTCTGTACCACTACAATCTGACAGGTGTTATTTTACAGTCTATATGCCTTCTGCCTTGTCTAGTCATTACTGTGGAGAAACTTTTGTAACTGTTTTTTTTTTCTAATTTTTTTAAAGATTATGTATTTAATGATATTATATAAAGTTTGGAAAAAGATGAATGATGCTGCATAGCATGTGACTGTATGAGGGGATTAGATTTCACCACTTATCCCTTTTGATGTTTGCCATCATTCGTGACACTCAGCGCCCAAAGAGTTGACGGAGGAGGAGAAGCAGAAGATTGAGAGCTCGGAGGACTTCCGGATCTTTGTGGAGAACACAGCAAGACTGCTTGAAAGGGCCCTGGCGGAAAATGTGGACATCTTCTTTGATTACAGTGGCAAGGGGGATGGTGAAGGAGAAGGGTAAGGACAGTGTTAGGTGTGACTTTTGCTTGAAATCACATAGTTTGAGTAATGTCCGTTTGTCTAAAATATTAGCATGACTCATCCATCCTTGAGCCTGCGTCAGCAATGAACAGATGTTGCGTCCCACGACATGGATACATTTGATATCACCTCGATGAATGTTAATCTTTAACTTTTTCTCTTAGACAGGGATTACACCTCCTTGTCAATCACAAATTGAACTACCCCTGAAATTGTCGTACAAATCCCAGTTTGCAAAATATTATACTTGTGAAATAAATGCCACTGACAGTACTTACCCATCTGAACGTCAAAAATGCGTCATTGTGTGAGAGCTCTGCATTGCTTGTTTTCTCCTTTCGCAGTGACAAGGATGCTGGAGCCAACTTGTCCTTGAACCGGGCATTCTTTGATGACCGCTGGTCTCGTCACAGGGTGGTCACCTGCCTGGATTGGTCCCATCAGGTAGGCACTTTAACCCGTTGAGGAGTATCAGATATTGAACTCACTGCAATAGAACCAGAGTAATTGCCACTGACATACCAGTTTCTAAAAATCTTTGAAACTTTTTAGTAGTTAATATGACAATTCTCATTATGCTATTTAAAGTTACTGTCATAGTCAGCCTTTAGTGCAACTTGGCCTAGGTTTATTTAAACCTAAAACAACCATGAAGGAAAGCTAATCTCTCTTGTCTATGAGCCAGCAAAGGTGTCAACTAGTATGTTTTTTCCTGAAATTTGATATAAAATGTTGTTTACCCAAATTTGTGCATTGATATATGACTGAATTTTCCATAACGCAGTATCCTGAACTGTTGGTAGCATCCTACAACAATAATGATGAGTCTCCCCACGAGCCTGATGGTGTGGCTCTAATATGGAACATGAAGTACAAGAAGGAGTCTCCGGAATACATCTTTCACTGCCAGGTAAATGTTAAATGCAAACATCTGTTTTGTATTCCATCCTCTAAATGAACATCATGTTGGTGAAGGTTGCAACTGACCCAATGATGTCAGAGGTCACCAGCTGGAGATATTGTTGATGCATACTTTTCCAGCTCTCTCCCTTTTTTGTGCTTCTTTTCTTTCTAACCCTCAGTATCTGACTGAAAACAGGTTTTGATCGTACACTGGAACCTAGTTTAATATAAAGAAGTGTGGTATGACAAAACCCTTTTATAACAAGGTGATTTTGCAGGTTTCAACTCTTTTATATTATTCTGTTTTTGTACCTTGATATAGTGAGAAACCTGATATAACAAAGCAATTGTCATGGTTTCTAAATCCTTATTATAATGAGGTTCCCCTGTAATTGATTTCCCAATTATGGAAGAGTTGTTGTCAAGGAATTGATAAAGGCTTTATAGCTTTATATACACTTCTGTTTGGCTATATCGAAAATTCATTATAGTGAAGGAAAATTGCTGGTCCTGAGGACTTTGTCTTAACAGGAGTCACCTGTATGAAGTTTGATCATTCTTGTATATATGTGACCTGCTACAACAAAAGGATCCTAAAGTCGCTGACGGGCGAGCCAAGCATGGCCCAGAAAAAATGCTATTTTCTGGCCTTTCCTTTGATCATTTAGCTTTGAAATTTCGGCAGATGATAGAAGATACATTAGAATACAAAATTATGTAAAAGCAGAAATCTGAACGTTTTGACAGATTTTGGTGTTCTGATTTCAAACTTGATTTTCTCGGCTCACCCGTCAGCGACTTTAGGAGTCTTTTGTTGTAGCGGGTCACATATGATTCTAAAGTTCCATCAAGATAAAATGCAAGATGAGCCAGTGAGAACTGTATACTGGTATGCTGACAGGAGTAAGATTGAAACTGAAAGTGTCAAGGCACACATTATACCGTCACAGACAATCAATGAGCAAAAGATCGTGTATCATAATCCTCTTGCTTCCATTAGCCTCCCCTCCCCCCCCCCCCCCCCCAACCTGGCTTGCTGCTTTAGTAGAGGTCTGTCTCGAAGACTTTATTTATTGCATCTGTTTTGTTTTGTGACTCTTCTCAGTCTGCTGTGATGTCAGCTGGCTTTGCAAACTTCCACCCCAACCTGGTGATCGGAGGGACATACTCTGGCCAGATCGTCCTGTGGGATAATCGCAGCTCTAAGAGAACCCCGGTTCAGAGGACCCCACTGTCAGCTGCTGCCCACACAGTGAGATCATGCTTGATTCTTCACTCTTTCTGAAATGAATATAGGCGTCATATAACAATAATTAAAAGTTAATGTCCCTTAACTGCACAGTCCTACGTGCTGTCATTGTCTCTGAAACTGCCTAAAACTAAAGCTAAGAAAGTCTTCCAGAAATGCTTCAAAGAAGTGAAAATCTGTATATGATCAGGTGTATCATGCTCCATTTTCCCCACAAGCAGTAAAGTGTTGAAATAAACTGCCCTTGAATTGTTGAATAGCATAGTTGTACTTGCTCACAGATACTGTCTCAATATAATTCTTATAATTTTTTTTTTTTTTCAAATAGGGGGATCATTGCATAACTCAGTCAGCATAATGTGACAATATTTGGAAATTGAGTCAACAGAACTCTAAAAAATGTATTAGTGTAATAAGCTTTCACAAAAAGGTTTAGTCAAGTTTTAGCTACAGGCTTAGACTTATATTAAATACCTGTAATCTAATGTCATATTTCCTTGCTACGCAACATTTTTATGCCTCCGCCACAAAGTGGTGCCGGAGGCATTATTATTCATCTGCTGTGAGACCAGCCAAATTATTGTTTACTGTTCAATATTGTTGTTTACTTTATCACATACCCTCACTCAATTATGATAAGAGTGATATCACTGGCTTTTCGGGACTGTATGTTCCTATATTTGTCTGTAAATCCCAATAGTATAGCTAGCATGATCAAATGAACAGTGAAATAGTGATTCATATTTTTATTTCCTGTATATCTGAGTATATGTAAATCAATCCACGATATATGTAAGCATGAAATCACTCTTATCCAAATGGTCACTTTCATATTTTCCATCTTTGTAAAATGAAGTTGCCATTCATCAAAATTTCTGTTGATCATTTCCTCCACAGCACCCAGTGTACTGTGTGAATGTGGTAGGAACTCAGAATGCCCACAACCTAATCAGCATCTCAACTGATGGCAAGATGTGTTCATGGAGTCTGGACATGCTGTCTCAGCCACAGGTAGGTTCACTGATCTCAAGGTCATTCAACTGCAGATCAGTGATCTTTACATCATTGAATCCATTGGTGGCAAATATAAGAATATGAATTCAAAATTTTGCTTTCTTTGTCTTGGTCATAAAGATTTTGAATCTAATGAAATCTTCTGACTTCATGTTTTATAGGAATTAACATTTAACCTTAGATGCTATATGGGTGTGAACTTTCTCCGTTAAAGTCAAGGTACCTGGGTAAACAGTAAAGCTTTGTTTTGAAAATCCTTTTTTGTATACGGGAGTAAGGCATGTATGAAAGAATTGACATGAGAACACTGTGAGATTACTCTTTATTTTACCATGATATACCTTCCAGACTGAATTTCAAAAATTCAAGGAAAGCTACTTATGATTCATTGTCTTGGGAATTTATGCAAAATGAAAGGGTTAGGTGTATATGCATTCTTTTATCTAGGGACGTTTCAAGTGTGCACTGTACTCAATGAAAATACATGAATTGAATTAAGTATCCCATCCATTTGGTTTGTATTTGTGCTTGGCCTCACAGGACAGTATGGAGTTGAAGCACAAGCAGTCCAAGTCGGTGGCTGTCATGAGTATGACTTTCCCTAGCAACGACGTCAACAACTTCGTGGTTGGCAGTGAGGATGGAGCTGTGTACACGGCCAGCAGGCACGGAAGGTATCACATGACCACTATGTTACTGTATAACATGATGTATTGGCGGCACTAAATTTTTGCGAATTGGAGCCGACGGCCTTATTTGTGGCATGAAATTTTCGCGAATTGCCACTGGTGTTCAATGCATATAGTGTAGACAAGAAATTTGGCGTGCATTTTAATTTCACTAATCTTGGCACTCGTGAAATCTGCGAAATTAAAATGCATGCGAACATTCCTCGTTTGACAGTATAGAGTACTGAAGTGATGATGTCACAGTCTTTTTGTGATAGCTTTGGTTAGAACCAGATGTGAGCATGTTTAGCAACAATAGTGTTCACAGATATTTGGGCCAGATGTGGTTGTATAGAACCAGTTCTCATGATGATGACTGGCTATGACATCACACTTTGGTACTCTATACTCGGTAATCTTGCATACTGTATGAAGATAAGCAGTGTATCGATCACTGAAATTAGATGTGCCAAATTTTTAAATTCTGCTCATATGTCGGCAAAGCAATGAAGCTGTCCATGATTTTACAAGCTAAAGAATTATAGGACTCTGTTACATTCTAATCAGAAGAAAAGTCATATAATGGGTGAACACAAGGTATATTTACAAGGGAGACTAATACAGATAAAGAAAATGATAGTGGCTATTTATACAGTTTCGTAATGTGTTGGGTTTTTTTTTTTTTTTTTTTGGGGGGGGGGATTTCAATTTCAAGAACTTTTTAAATGTAAGGTGGGTCTAAACTTAACTTGGTTCTTTCAAAATGTGGTTGGAATTGATGCACCTTTGAGGTAACAAGTCCACAAGGTTTTAGCTCACAGTAAAATAAGATGTGTCATATATTTGACGTTCTATCATGAAAATAAATCTGCAGATGAGATATGAAGCTCATATTATGCACAGTGCCACATACTTGTCATTCCAGCAAAGCGGGAATCAATGAGGCTTACGAGGCACACCAGGGTCCCGTGACGGGAATCGACTGCCACCATGTACCAGGTCAGCTGGACTTCTCCCATCTCTTCCTTTCATCCTCCTTTGACTGGACAATCAAGCTGTGGAGCATGAAGGTAGTTAAAGGTCCTGTTTACCTTTGGGAGCAGTGATTTAACAAATGTTCAAGATATCACATTTGATGCATATGTGCAGGTCTGTTGTATCACAAAGCATCCTTCCATATAACATTTTTGCAATAAAGCCTAAAATATATGGTGATATCCTTATTTTTCTTAATAAACCATAACTATAGATGGTTTAGTCTGGAAACATTTTATTATAGCTATTGTTCACATTTTGTAGGGATTAAACAAAACTTAACATCGATCATACGGATTCAAATTTTTACAGTGCTTGTTTCTATCCCTAATTCACATTTTAGAACTATTTTAAAGCACTAATGCTGGATTTCTGTTTCATCTGCAAATGGTAAATTATGCCTTTAAACTGAAGAAGGGAGGTTAAACTCCTGCCAAAGCTGTTATTCTCATGTAGGTTTAACCCTATTCTAACTGGGGGGGGTCAAATTGACCCCCCCCCCTCGACGTTTCGCGCCGCGATTCCGCAACGCGCAAAGATTTTGCCGCGTCGTTTCATGACTTTTTTCATTGAAGTCTCCCGCATATTTTGAGACCAAATTTGCGACGTCTGGGTACACCGTTCTGAAGTTATGCAATGTTTTGCATATGCATGTCAACCCCGAAAACCGCTCAAATTCATGATTTTGTGTGCAAATCCAATGCAAACTGTGTTTTTTTGTTTAATTGATATAAATTAGATTATTTCAACTTTTAACCATTGAAATAAATCAATTCTAATGTAGATAAGCTTGAAAAAGTGCCTCCAACAAATTTTGGCAAAAAAACAATAGAAAACAAAAGATCGAAAAAACAATAAAATACATAAGAAATTAACAAAACAATAAAAAACAAAAGAAAATGATTTTGATTGCACTATTTTTTTACAAGAAAATTGTTTGATGTGTCTTGAGGAACTCTGACACAAAAATTTAATAATCCTTCAGTCTTTTTGATGGAGTTATAGGTGAAAATATGATTTCATGCGTTAATTTGCATAATTAATTTATTAAAAAATATGAAATCAACATTTTTCTATTTTATGACCATGCAAACTTGTAGTTGACATCCGGCTCTATGTTCAGGCAAAATTTTGCGGCGATCGCGCGATCGGCGGCCGAGATCTGAAGGGGGGGTCAAATTGACCCCCCCCCCCAGTAAAAACTTGGTCTCAAATAGCCCAGTTAGAATAGGGTTAATTTTCGGGAATTTGCATATCACCATTGAGCCAAGAATTAAAGAAAAACAGACCAAAACAAAACCAAAACATGAAAAAGTTGCCATGTACAGTAAAGTCGCTTAGCCTCAATGTCAAATTGAGAAAACAACATCTTGTGAAAATGTCTGTGACCTCATTTGTGAAAATATCTGCATGCGAAAATTACCATTTTTACAGTAACAGCAGAAACATGCAGGTCTGTGTAGCTTTGAACAGAATTTAATGAAAATGTAATATGAACATGTGAATATATCAATGAATAATCTAATGTGACTGTAAGTGAAGATATACACTATTTTGGCCAGTCTGTAATAATCTCTTGCTTTCATTAAAGCCAGTAGTAGTAGGCAAATGATGTGGAGTAAGAATTGATCTGTGCCTGAGAAAGTGGCATGTAGGATCACTGTCATGAGACCATTGTCATAATGTCAACAACATTAGGATTAATGTGTTTCAGACAGAGGGCACCCAATGATGTGAGCAATTCTCGCTGAATTTGCATGTGATTATGCGTGCATGGCTTCTTTCCTTGTACTTGTGTCCAGAAATCATCCCCCGTGTACTCATTTGAAGACAACAGCGACTACGTGTACGATGTCCAGTGGTCGCCCACCCACCCGGCTCTCTTTGCGGCCGTCGATGGCATGGGACGAGTGGACCTGTGGAATCTTAACAATGACACTGAGGTATGACACTTTGCTCTGTTCCAGAAGAATGACATAATTACACATGATGAAAGTTTACTCATCCTTATCTCAAATTCACACTATTCATTTCAAACACAAGAAAAATTACCATGAACGGAATTAATGCAAACAATAGAATATAACCCAAGAAGAGATGTTTCAAAATAAAAAGCCAAAGAGCAAACCTTTGTGTGTGCAAAAAAAAAAAAATAAAAAAAAATTATCATTGTTTTTGTTGTTATTACTAACAAGTGCAATGTCATCATTTGTGGTTTGTTATTTAGATAATGAATGCAGAAGAGGACAGGCATTTGAAAAACCAAGACCATGCTTGTAGGAGTGCACAATCTGAATTTTGGTTATAATTCATTCACTAAAAGCTAGAAAAAGAGAGAACAGTAAGCTACACATTGCTGACATTTGGATAAGATCATTGTAGATGTGAAGCAAAAATCAAAGAACTTCTGAATATATAGATGTAACATCACAAAAAGTGTATCATTGTCAAATGTTTCAGTTATATACTGCTATTTATACAAGTCCTTGGGGAAAACTCTTTCAAACTTAGTGCTGCCACATGACAAGACATCATTGTCATATCTTGATTCGAACAAATTCGTCTTTCTAGGTTCCCACAGCAAGTGTGACACTAGATGGTCTGCCTGCTGCCAACAAGGTCAAGTGGGGTCACCAAGGCAACCAGATCGCTGTGGGTGATGCAGAGGGCAAGATATGGATCTATGATGTTGGAGAGGTGCGTTAATAAAGTCCTTCCTTGGTGTTATTTTTATCATGTCTGTATAATTGGCTGTCAGGTAGTAGGTTGGTACTTGCACATCTCATCATATTCTTTTTGTTTTTTTCCCCCAATATATTTTGTGAAGGGCACGAGATTACTTAATGATGCATATCTCAAAAAAATCAGAAACAATGGCTTATCAGACTATTTTTTTATTTCATTTATGGGGGCATGAAGATTAGTAGTTGGTGCAAATTATTTTTTCCCTCCATGGTAATATGTTTAGAATTAATCGCTTGAATTTACATTTTTTTTGTTTTGTTTGGACTGATATGTAGCACATAGTTTGATAGAATACAAGTCCAGTGTATCTACATGGGTTTGCAGATCTGTTTTTTTTTTTTTCTCAGTTTTGGTGTATTTCATTTGTCATTACATCTACACCAATATTTGTTTTTATGTTTCATTTGAGTTCACTCCATTTGATTAATAACTATTCTTGTTCTTGTAACAAATAATCAGTGTGAATGATGGAAGTATTCTATTCTATGTAAAGAGCTGCCAATTTTCCTTATTTTGCAAGAGTCTTCCTAGAAAATGAAATATCTTCCTACATACTGAAAACGGAATATCAAAGCTCTGATTTGGGAATTAATATTGCTAATTGAGATGCATGTTATATACAAGTATATCCCTGTAAACTTTTCTGGATGCTCCTTCATTTTGATACGTGAATGTTAGCAGCTCTGCATATGATTTTAGCGCACAAGGTGAGTTTGTCTAACACTCATTTCCCATAGACACCTGTCCGAGTATACTCGGGATTCGTCTCCAGTGGGTTAATGTCCAGCTGAAAGGTAGCCTATGCGTATCTGTTAAAGCAGGGCTCAACACTAACGGTGGCCCGGTGGCCCGGGGCCACCAAAAATGAAAGTCGGGCCACCAAATTTCAAAAAAGGGCAAATTTGGTGGCCCGCCTCGGGCCTCCAACATTTTTTGAAAAGTATGTCAATAAATTTGTAACTTTTTGCGCCGGAAATTAGCAGTTAAATTTGTTTAAAGGATGGATGAAAAGGACTGAATGAGTGCCTGAGAGTGAGTGTTGCAAGTTTGTTGAAGTTTATTTATGAGTAGATATGTCCAAATTCTAATTCTTACTATCATAAAACTTAAATATTTGATTCATTTAAAAAAAAGGACTTTTAAAGTTTTTTATTGTTTTTTTTCGGGACACCAAATTTTTCTCTCGGGCCACCAAAAATTTGAAATTTAGGATTTTGGTGGCCCCATCGGGCCACCAAACAAAAAAGTTAGTGTCGAGCCATGGTTAAAGTAGCCAAGATAACATAGTCATGTTGTTTGCTCTCCATGCCTTTCATGCAGAGTTTGGCTGTCCCACGCAGTGATGAGTGGTCCAAGTTTGTGCGCACGCTAGCAGATATCAGGGCCAACACGCAGACTGACACGGATGATGAACCAACACGCTAACGGACAGGAATGCTAGTTAGCAATTAAAGTGGCACACCGACAAGCAAACGCCAAGAATCAAACAAGTTCATTCCCTCTACTTAATGTCTATGTCAAATTTGTAAGTCGTGCTGGAGCCTTGGCTTAAAATGGTAAAGCTATGCCGACAGTCTCCAGTTTTATGCTGAAGTAAAGTGAATGGCAGTTGTTTGTTATTATTAATGCAGCAAATTTATAGATGCAATATGCTAAAATCTTGAATGTCTCAGAGTGTGAAAATAACTGCAGATCAACCATTGCCAACTAGAAGTTCTTTGTGGAGTTATGAGTGTAAGAGTCCACATACTTGAGTGTAAAGACAAATTATCAGAATATTCATCACAACTAGAGAGATCAATTCCTTACAATCATAAAACAGTGGTACCATATAATCAGCCACACAAGCTAAATGAAAACTTTACCCCCAAATCTATGTATGAGGCATGGTAATCAGTCAGCAAAGTTATGGCAGTGTGGAGTTATGTGAACTGGTCAGAGATTTTTCAAGTGCAGTAAGTCTGTTTGAAGAGGAGGAGTGTGACATCACAGCATATTTATTTCTTGTAAATAAAACAAATGTTCTACCTGTGGATGTCTGTAGGGAACTGGTCACGCAAAAAATTTAGGTGTGAAGAAAATATATGAGCCAGTGGTTATTGCTGTTACTTTCTTCATTAGCTGATTTGAGTTACCTAGTTGTGTTAAAACATGCTTTCTTGGAGTGAGGACCATTGTTAAATCAAGATATTGCATTTTCCAGTAGATAAGGGTTTTCTAACTTAGTTGGTTTTTTTTTTTTTGTCTCTCTCTCTCATTAAGTTCAATGTATATGTCACCAAGGTTTATCAGCTTACTGATGACTTTTCATGCAAATACCATATTTTTAACCCACATTGATTCCAATCACATAATTTCTCAAACTGTCTTGTACTGGAAAAGCTGTTATTTTTGCATACAGATATTTGCGCGAATGAGGAGGCCACAGACATTATCGTGACATGTTGTTTTCGCGATTTGACACCAAGAGTATCGTAAGTGCACTGATGCCTCTCTGTAAATACAATGCAGTCAAGATCAGGTGGTGTTATTTGCGCATGTTGTTAAACTCACGGCCTAATGGTGATTCGTGAAATTTGCAAAATTTAAACCCTAGCAAAAATAACAGCTCTTACAGTATGATTCATAGTATAATTATATATACATGACTTTGTCAGCACATGTGCATGCTGAAAGGCATGAGTGGTACTTGTGATGCTTTTTATGCCACTAGTGTGTCATGTTCCATTAGTTACTTTTGATTTTGCACTTTTGCCGCCCCACTCCTTGGATTAATACTTCTGTTTGTGTCAGAAAATGTGATAAGCTAAGGGATTTGACTACAATAAGACTGGAATACATCTGACAACTTGCAAGAGGTGTTTTAAAGGTAGTGCAAGAGTTTGTGCTGTAATGATTTGTTGACAATGCTTTCTTGCCAGTTCATTTGATATCATTAATACAAACTTGACTGATATAGGCTTGTAAAGGTTAAGGTTTCAGCTGCATGTTATATTACTTATAAAAAAAAATATAAAAAAATCCTAGTTGACAAATAATGACTAGAAAGCATGTGAGGTTGTAGGTTTGAGAAGTTGAAATGTCATTTTTCCAGTGTATCAAAATGTTTATATTATTTGTTATAATGGGTTATGACTCACAGGCTTATGATAAATTAGAAATGTGATATTGAGCATTTAAGCATATTGCTGACTTACTGTGAGGGTGTGCTGTTTGCTTCGAATACTTGTAATATTAGTATTGCAAGTATGTTATCTTTTTAAGGAAAATATGCAGCTCAAAAAAGCCTGATTTTTCATTGCTCTTTTCCTTCTATTTCCTTTACTGCTTTTAGCAAAACTAACTCTCCCTCTGTTACATGTTTTCCGCTAATGCAAGGTAATTCATGATCAAATGGCAAATATGAATTACATATGTGGCATAAGCAGAGACTCCATCCCCCAGCACCTTCTGATCTGGAGATTCTCCCGCCTGAAGCCCCTAGCAAACGGGAGACTCCAAGTTGATGTGCGCGAAGCGCGAAAATCCTTGCGGCCGGGGTCCAGTCTAGGGTTCTAGATGCTCTCTCGTGCTATGTAAGGCTTATTTTTCAACATACGATTGGACAATAAGTAAGAAATCCTTTCCAACGGGAGACACAGAGCCAGGGCGGGAGAAATCAAATCTCAAGCGGGAGAACGGGAGATTTTGCAAAAATGTGCTTTCGGCGGGAGATCTCCCGTCGAAAGCGGGAGAGTTGGAGTCTCTGCATAAGCAAATATCTGTCAAGTTCTAGGATTTTTATTACTTATGTTGTTGGCTGTGATGTATGCAGATTTACTATGTTCAAGTGGTTGATCTTGCTCACTGTGACACAGTCTGTTTCTGTAAGTGGAATAGATCCAAATGAACTTATGGCTGGTTTGACGCTAATTGTTGATCATGCGTATAATGACACTATGAAGCCTGACAGTCGGTACCAAAATTGATGAGAAAAATTCTCAGAGATAATCTAGCTGGTCTTTGCCCAGGTTCAGTTCATCATATATGTTAATATGATCATAATTATGTTAATTACTTGACACTTCCAGTATGTTATGTGATTTGCCTTTGGTATAGAGACCACAAATACACCACTTTTAATGCAGTTTGATATAGAGCGTTGTTGGTATGTTTTGCTGATAACCATAAAGGTAGCCGTGAATGAGTTGAAGAATGATGGAAGTATATCTACTTGCCCTGTTTTACCCTGTTACTTTGCCACACATCTCGCGCCACAGTTAGACAGTAAAGCCTCCTTTTTGTGGTGCCTGTGTGGTTCAAAACATGTCTGCCCCCAATGCAGTGGATACTCCTAACATTACAGGTGAAATTATGACAGCATTCTGTAATCAACATCTTGTTTAGTGGAGATGAAGATATTTCGAGATGATAGATATCAAGAACTTAATACCCCTTCCAACACTCGAATAACAATGCATCTTTTCTTTTAGTAATACATTAGATAATGTAATGTACATAGGAATAGTGATAACAAGTTATTGTAGGTAGAAGCTGAATGTAAAGATTTTATGTAGCCAGCTGTGCATGCATACTCACTGTGGGATTGTACCAAAAGTATGAAAACAGACAGTGAATAAATAATAAAAAAATTGACATGAATGAGCAAGAAGTATTTGTCTCTCTCAAATTATTGCAGTATGACATGTGTTCATGAGATCACATTATTAATTGTACCTGTAAAGTTATGTCATTTACAATTGGCACAGCGAGCTTTAATAAACTACACCCTGTGCTTAACTGATGGTTTGTAGAGGTGGTAAAGAGGCTTGTTTAATAATTATGTTCTGTTCATTACCAAGAAGGCGGAGAGAAAGGAGTTTGTAGAATGAGTGAAAATCGTTTTGCTTGGTTGTAAATCTTGGTTGGCTTGTTGGTTGCAGATTGATTGTTGACTTTGTTTTGGCCAAAAATAGGTCTAATTGTGTGTATTTTTTGTTTTTTTTTTTTTTTTGTTTTTTTTTTTGGTAAGACTGGTAATTGTCAATATGTTACCCTTCCCTTTTTTAAGGCTGGGAGGTGTCTATGTTTAATTATGCATTCTATCATTGTCAATCGTTATTTAGCACTTGCAACTCGACAAAAAAAAAATAAAAAAAATAAGTAAATGAAATATAGCCTATTACCATACAGAGTCTTGAATATAGAGAGGGGCATATTGCCAATAAAAACCTCTTTAGAATATAAAATTCAACAATCTAATGTGACTTTTAATTGACCATGCACAAAAATGACCCACTTATCAAGGCACACATACACATACACACAAACACAAAAATGAGTTTCATGATCATTATATAACTCATAATTATGCGAGTATATGTATACTTCATAATAAAGTGGATTGATGATACCGAGTCCTTTCCACGTCACTGCATGGTTGCATGGACTTAAGAAAATTCAGTTCAGTTCAGTTCAGTTCAGTTCAGTTTTTATTTCTGCATTTCAAAATCAATACAAATCAACACACCAACAAAATACTTACCTAGTCATTTCCACAGCTAATATTCGTAACGTTTGGTTCTTACATACATTTTCTTTTTTCCAAGAACGAATATCATATATGAAAGGAAGCAATAGGAAATGATAAAAATGAAATGCAGGGGACCATCATCATAAGCTAAGCTTGACGAGGAAGATGGCCCCAGGTAAAGAGATACATAAAGAAAATCTTGCCACTCACTGAGTGGGGGGTAATTGTGCGAAGGGCACAATAAAGAGATACATAAAGAAAATCTTGCCACTCACTGAGTGGGGGGTAATTGTGCGAAGGGCACAATAAAGAGATACATAAAGAAAATCTTGCCACTCACTGAGTGGGAAGTAATTGTGCGAAGGACGTGCGGTGCAGTGCGGTGTGCATTGTGTTGGGATGAATCTTGGTTTGTACGTTGAGCGTTATTTTGTGTATCAGTGTGATGAGGTGAATGTTACTTCAGTTATGGCCGTGAACTCATTGTTTAGGGTGTTTGTTGACCAGGTGGTATGAATATTTATGTGTCAGAAGTATACTGGATTATGAGGGTGTTTTTTAGTTCTCGTTTGAAAATGTTCAACGACGTACATTGTTTTAAATTAGGGGGTAAAGAATTCCAAATATCTGGTCCATTATGTTCTAATGATTTTTGAGCTAAAATAATTCTGGGGTTTTCGAGATGGTAATCGGACGACTGACGTGTTGGATATAAATGAACGGTGGAATTTGGAGTGAAGAAACCATCAAAAATTTTTGGAAGACAATTAAATGTATATTTATACATAAAAACAGCAGTTTGAAAGGTGTGAAGATCCTTAATTTTCAATGTTTTTAGTTGACGAAATAGGGGATTGGATGGGGATAAGTAACGGGAATTGGTAATCAAACGTACAGCACGTTTTTGGAGGGTAAGAATTGGATTAATTTTAGTTGAGCCACAGTTTCCCCAAACGATATTGCAGTATGTGATATGTGGTAAGATCTATGCATTATATAGAATAGTCAGGGAATTTTGAGAAATGAAGTTTTTCAGTCGATATAAAATTCCTACAGTTCTTGAGACAGACGTGTGGATATTATGAATGTGATCGTTCCAAGTTAAACTCGAGTCAATTATAATTCCTAAAAATTTAGTAGATCTTACTTCAGTTAAGGATAATCCATCAATATTAATATTATAACTGCTGTTAATGTTCTGTGAAGCAGTAGGTTTGAAACGTATAAAATTTGTTTTAGAGACATTAAGGGATAATTTATTACATATAAGCCATTGGGAGACTTTGTCTATTTCCGTGTTCAGAGTATCAAACAGTGTTTCGAGGTTCTCATGGGAGTAAAAAATATTAGTATCATCCGCAAAAAGTATAAATTTAAGAGTTTTTTTTTTATGTATTTATTATATCATTGATATATACAAGGAACAGTAGGGGGCCAAGAATTGATCCCTGGGGAACACCACATACAATATTAGAATTCGGAGATTTGGATGACTTAAATAGTACATAATGCTCAATGATCCAAGAAAGTGCTAAACCACGAATACCATATCTTTTTAATTTGTAAATTAATATATCATGATCTATGGTATCAAAAGCCTTTGATAAATCCATGAAAATTCCTATAAAGTGTTTTTTATTTGCAAAAGATTCAGTAATCTTATCTAACAATTGAATTATAGCTAAATCGGTGGAATGGCCCTTTCTAAATCCAAACTGATTAGGTATAAGTAGGTCATTTACATGAAGAAAAATGTACATGCGTTTATGAATGATTTTTTCCAGAATTTTAGAAATACTAGGTAATAACGATATTGGTCTATAATTTGTTAAAAGAGAAGGGTCGTCTTTTCTTTTGAAAATTGGAACTACTTTCGCAATTTTTAATGAGTTTGGGCATATTCCAGAAGACAGTGAAAGATTGAAAATGTAAGATAAAGGTGTGGTTATTTGTTTGATGATTTTCTTCAGTGTATAAACACTTATTTCATCATGGCCACTAGATTTACTTGGCTTTAATCTGTTAACAATCTCCAGTATTTCTTCCTCATCTGTTGGGGTAAAGAAAAGAGATTTGTCGCAGTTTGGTGGAAGAAATTCAGTAAAGTTTGAATGAACATGTTTGTTTTTTATTTTTGAAGCTAATTGGGGGCCAATATTTACGAAGCATGAGTTAAAAGCATCAGATATTTCATCAGGGTTTGTGAGTTCTTTGTTGTCATTACAAAAAACGGATGATGCTTCCTTATTATTACCTGTTATTTCATTTATAGTTTCCCATAAGCCATTTACGTTATCCTTTTGATTATCAAACTTATCAGAATAATACATTTTACGAGAAATACGAATCAAGTTACTGAGTATATTTCTATACTTTTTGTAATCTGTAAAATGTTTTGTATTGTGGGTAGTAATCGCCAGTTAATACAATTTATTACGGGTTTTTATTGAATTGATGATTCCCTTTGTAATCCAGGGATGTTTGTTCTTTCTACGTGTTTTTTTCTTAACTAAAGGAATGTTTTTTCGATAATAATATAAAAGTTTATCTAGGAAAATATCATAAGCTTTATCGGCGTTATTTTGAAGATACACTTCTTGCCATTCTTCCTTCACTAAGTCAAGATTAAGTAATTCAATATTCTCGTCTGATTCTTTTCTGCACATTATTGGCCTGGGTTTTGAAATACTTTCGACGTTTTCAGAATAACGAAGAGTAATGCATATCGGTAAATGATCAGATATATCATAATATAAGATACCATTAATGAATTTATTTACAGAAAAGTTATTAGAAAAAATATAATCCAACAAGGTTTTAGATGTTTGGGATATTCTTGTTGGGTTATCAATATGGGAATGGAAAGCATATGAAAAAAGAATAGTTTTTAATTTTACCGCTAAAGTTTTACCGCTAAATTTTACGGCTAAAATGTGCTCATGTTTGCTCAAAACCGTTTTTCTTTTCATTTAAGTTTCCGACAATAGTGATATGCATATTTGTTTGAATTAAAATTCTCTAAATCATTTCTCACATTGCAACTATTGCAATTAAGGTTGTTGTTTATTTTGTTTGGTGTGGGTTTTTTTTTTTCGTGGGTCTACTACACAAATCAGGGGCGGATCCAGGAATTCCTAAAAGGGGGCGTCTTTACAAAATTGAAGGGGGGGATGGTGCGCACACGCCATTGCCCCCATTTTTCTTTTTATTTCTTTTGTTTGAACAAAAAGCAAAGGGGGGCACGGTCCCGTGCGCTCCCCACCCCCCCCCCCCCCGATCCGCCACGGCCTAACGTTCTTTTGACAGTTGTGTAGATACGCGTGTATGTGGAATGTTATTGGAGTTGGGTAGATACTTTGTTGTATATTCAATATTTCCTGGGTTTGAAAAAGAAACCCACGAAAATTTTGTTCCAGTACCACATCGGAATGTCAATGAATGACCAAGACCACTTCAATAATCATTTCGAGGTGCAATGCCCTCTAGGCCTCAAATCTGCCCTCCAAATTAAATACCCGCCTTTAGGCCTGCTCACTCGAGTCCGTCAAGATCATTACGCTTGGCATTGTTGATACAAGTGACTTTGATTCTCTCCTTTCAAAATATTAAATCATTTGTTTCTAGCCTTTCAACAGGAGGTTTCCATGTTCCTATATATAGTCTCCATATTTCTCAAATATCCTAGCAAAACTGGCACTATAGTTTACTTTGCGGATGTACATTGCGAACGAATATGTGAAGACGTCGTTCACACCATCACACGTGCACGCACTCCCGCGAGTGCCTGTTCTACCCCTTCATCTCTTGCCTTTCAGCCCTGAACATTCGGGTGAGAGTTGCCCTCACGTTCCGCTGACTTGTGGCTCGCGCTCGTACTCAACTTGCATCAGTTTGAAGAGCATCTCCTGAACGTAGAACGGCGCAAGAGTGAGAGTGCAGCTGTCAGGACGAAATAGCTGAGCTGGAAACTCTGAACAGGGCAAAAGACCAAGTTATTTTCCTTCCACCTGTCCCTAAAACGCAAAACGCAAAGAAACATGGCAGCTCAAGAACTTGGTGAGTCGCGCTGTAGAGAGCATAATGCGAAAACACACCACTGCAAATTTTGCCAATCGGCAATGCAGCAGTCGGCATCATCGGCGATCATTTGTACTATGATGACATGTGCAGTAAATTATTTGTATGAAGGCCGAATTGTTAGTGGTGTACATGATGTCTTTGTATTGATGTCTTTGTGTGATTGTGTAATCCTCATCAAATGTGTGGAAAATGAATCAGTTGCTTCTGTGATGTGTGTGCATATGCCAAGACACAACTGGTAATGGTATACACAGGTATGGTTGAGGGGTCTAGATATCGCGCACGAAAATTTGTAATGCTCTTATAATAAAAATTATTCCACAATCGTACCTGAATTTCTCAATAAATATCACGAAAATGCAGAAAAATCACCTCCCAGAATCTCCTGATGATACGATGACGGAGTAGTGCGCTGTTGCCGTTTGTATGTCGGACTTTTTTTTATGCTTTCACCTTCTCGGGGTATGTAAAGATCGCGCAGCTGCCCTATGTAGTTTCATGCGTGAAAGTGTCTGCCCCTCTCTGCGGCTGTAGCGTGCTTCGGCTTTCGTAGAATATTATCAACGATCGATCGAACAAATTACGAATTCTATCGGCTACGATCATACGAACGAGACAAGCGAGACGACACGTCTAGGCTACAACATCCTTAAAAAAAGATTTTAAGCTAAGGTAGGTAAATTATAAGGTAAAAAATTGGAAATTTAGTGAAAAATTTGTTCCAAAAAATTGGAAATTTAGTGAAAAATTTGTTTGAAATCAAAATTTCTTACCTGCTTTCTTCTCATGTTTAGCGATTGTCAGGTATTTTTATTCCATGGGCGTATCGGCAAATTTTGCGCTTAGTCCTACGCGTAATATTGCTTGCTATACGCAGTTACGCTATGCGCGATCATTAAGTCCCTGCGCGAGACCTAGTACCCTTACTATACTAATGATTAAACATGTGTAAGAAGAAGTAGAAGAAGAAGAAGAGGAGGAGGAGAAGAAGAACAGAAGAAGAGGAGGATGATTTCATGACAAATGTTAGTTTACTACGTTTAGTTTACTACGTTTACTACTATGAGTACCGATCATGCATGAAGGCTTTTATCTGTTTATTAGGGTTTTTACTCTGAACCTCTTACTATTGAAATGGCCCTGTTTATTCAATGCTGATGCAGACGTATATGACCACAGTTTTATACTAACTAGTTAATAGTAGTACAAGAAAATGCTCATAATGTACTGGATAAATTGAATGTACTGCTGTAACGGCTGTAACGGCGAGCGCCCAAAGTGGAGCTCACTGTTATTAATTTGTGCTCTACTCATATTGCAATGATGCATGATCTATCTTATCTAGAATGCACCACAAACACTGACAAATGTGTTTGATTACACTTAAAGCTGCTACTGCTACTAATAGTAATACTGTTCCTAGATAGCTGGCTTGAAAGGAGACATTCCATGGATACTCTTTTGCCCAGATTTATGCAATTATGCAACAAAAACCTTTGCCAAGCTGACAGCTGTAGTGCAATTACATACACTCCAAGTGGGCTTGAATGCACGAGTAGGAAGGTGCTCTGAAGAGGAGAAGAAACAAGAATCTTTCCTTACCCATGCTCCATTTGTGTTCTAGCATCACAAGTTTGATAAATTTCTTTGACAAAAGACAGCCTTCTGTTCACAATGTATGCATTTATACTCACCTATCCAAACAAGCCCAGCAAGCAGCTATTGGTTGTTCCTTTCATTATTTTTGGCTGCAATTATTTAGTGTGAAGAGAATAGGGCACATGAACAAAAATGACCAAACGAAGTACTTCTTTAACTGTAAAAAAAAAAAAAAGAAAAAAAGAAAATGAAATAAAAATGAAATTACTCAAGTATGCAGTGAAAGCACACATTAGCCAATTACTTAATTTGAAAGAGTTAGCATTCAAGCTGGCAAACAAAAATTATGCACAAATGTGCATAAGATGGTTATTCATAAGTTAATGTTATCTGTTTCTGACACACTGCTCTCCTTGTTTTCAGTCCTGGGGTATCTATTTAAAAAAAAAAAAAAAAAAAAGATTTGAAGAAAAACGGGAAAGATTTGTTCTGTACCATACTACTGCCAAGTACCATAGTAGAAAAATGAACGAAGAAAATGGGATTCCATTGGGATTCGAACCTGAGACCTCCGGATTGCTAGCCTGGTGCTCTACCAACTGAGCTGTAGAAAGCCCTAGTTCATTTTTTGTCCCAGAAACCCCAAATTCTCAATGCTCAGTAGATAGGTAGATGCAAGTGTAGATAGATGGATATATGGATAGATACAGCTGTAGGTAGATGGATAGATAGATTGATAGACATTGGTTTATTTCATCAAAACAAGAATGATACAAAGCAGCCCTTGGGCTTGAGGCAGAATTACGTGCCATTGCTGTAAATGAACAAATAAGACAATACAATAGTTCTTCACATTGAACAAGCAAACCAAAACTGCTTACAGGATTTTAACATTTTCTCTTTGATACAATTTGATTTTTTTTGTCCCCGCCGAACAAGTTCGAGCAGGGGACTATGAAACGGGCTCCGTACGTGTGTGTGTGTGTCCGTCCGTCCGTCCGTCCGTCCGTCCGTGTGTCCGTGTGTGCGTCCGTGTGTGATCAAAATGTTCAAAATGCTACTCCGCCGCCATTTCTAACCCGATTTTGATTCTGTTTGCTTTATATGATAGCACTACATGGGAGCTTTGAAACTTCTATACAGAATTTCAGTTGTGACCTTTGACCTTGACCTTTGACCTATATTGTACATTTTGCTTCAAAATGCTACTCCTTCGCCATTTCTGACCCGATTTTGATTCCGTTTGCTTTATATGATGGCACTAGGTGAGGGCTTCAAAACTTCTACACAGAATTTTGACCTTTGACTTCTTTGACCTTTGACCTTGATTTTTGACCTATATTGTACATTGCCTACAAAATGCTACTCCTTCGCCATTTGTAACCCGATTACAATTGCGTTTGCTTTAAGTGATGGCACTAGTTGAGGGCTTCAAAACTTCTACACAGAATTTTGACCTTTGACTTCTTGACCTTTGACCTTGATTTTTGACCTGTATTGTACATTTTCCTACCAAATGCTACTCCTTCGCCATTTCTAACCCGATTTCGATTCCGTTTGCTTTATGTGATGGCACTAGGTGAGGGCTTCAAAACTTCTACACAGAATTTTGACCTTTGACTTCTTTGACCTTTGACCTTGATTTTTTTACCTATATTGTACATTGGCTACAAAATGTTACTCCTTCGCCATTTCTAACCCGATTTCGATTACGTTTGCTTTATGTGATGGCACTAGTTGAGGGCTTCAAAACTTCTACATAGAATTTTGACCTTTGACTTCTTTGACCTTTGACCTTCATCTTTTTACCTATATTGTACATTTTGCTACTAAATGCTACTTCCGGCGGGGACATATATTACGCACCGCGTAATTTCTACTTTTCCTTGTTTTCTGTCTGACCATCATGTAAACTACGCTGTACTTCTTGAAATGCTCATTTTCATGTTTCATCCATCCCTATACTACGTGACATTCCAGCAATCCTGAGTGTGTTCAACAAGGAGGGGCTCATTGACTTTGCCACCCAGCTGCATCATCTGGGTCTGCAGCTCATCGCTTCAGGGGGAACGTCAAAGGCCATCAAGGCAGCAGGAATTCCAGTCAAGTATGTATGCTGCAAATCAGTCTGCTTTAAATTATAGACTAGAGAAAAGTAATTATTGTGGTAAATTATCTTAGACCATCATCCCTTGTGCGCACATCAAGAGATTACTTAAATTTGTGCCACAGATCAAGCTTATCAAATTATTATGGGATGATAAGTTTCCCTGGTCTTGGACGTCATGAATGTGATAGCAAAAGATGTCGGGAAGAATCTGTCATTTAGGGAAGTGTCCAGCTTACTGGTGTTTTAGAAAGTACATCATGATGTTACTCAACCACACAGACCAGCATTGATCTTATTTTTACTCTTTGATTTACCTTTTGCCTTTATGTTCTTTAATATATATACTGCAAAGCATCCAATGCATGATTTGGTGTAGATGGTATAATATATTGAGTTGTATAGATTCCCTCATTGTCAAGACTAAACTCTGATGCAATTTGCTATCATGGTTTTATTAGTCACTTATCCTGACCCATCATGCATTGTCATGAACAACAACTATGTGTATGTGTCGCACTGTACAAGTATTACCTAATTAGTGTTCTTTTTGGCATTTTATTATGCTTGATTATACCCCTACTGTAAATTTTAGCTTCTTGTTATTCCTCCATTCCCTCTGTGATCTTGTAGTATTCTTGCTATGGAAGGCATGTGTCTGGGATGAATGTTAGGCAAGGAGTTGATGCAAGGGTTGTTTATGGAGTGCTACCAAAGCATGATGGCATAGCCATTCATCACCGTAGAAACCAAGTCTCAGCAACATCATCTGGCCCAAACGTTTAATTATGCTCGCACCTGGTTCCAATCCACACTATAACAAAAGACTGTGACATCATCATTTCTGTGCTCTTATTTTATTCCGACAGGGATGTGAGTGACATCACAGGTGTGGCAGAGATGCTTGGAGGAAGAGTGAAGACGCTCCATCCAGCTGTCCATGGAGGTGATTCACTCATTTCCGTTAACCCACTGAGAACAAGCCGATTTTGCTATACACATGTGTCCCATAGCCACCTGCCTGAGTATACTCAGAGACTAGTCTTCAATGGGTTAAGACCCTGACTCTCTCTTCGAACCAGTTGATAGATATGGATTTGTTCAGCATGTACTATTATGCAGCCTGTGCCTTCAATGTCTGTTTCAGCAACCACCATTCTCAAAGGAATAAAGGTGTGATTCGCATTGCCCTGATTTACTAGTCTAAAGTTATACCAGTGTGTTACAGATAACATACTTTTTCAGTCCACATTTTGTCTTTCCCCTTAGGAAAAGGAAACAGGTTTGATAACATATGTAGCCAATTTTGATATGCTTGCTCAGTCATGGGCTTCAGTGTTCAGTCATTGCACTTTTTCTTTCAAAGTTAGTGGTCTACTGATAACATACAGATAAAAGTATTATGTAACAGTATTGAGGTACATTCCTTTGATAATGTGATATGGGAAAATTTGTAAAAAGTGGCCATTTACCCACAAAGTTCATAAAACAAATTTTGGGAAATTTCTTTGATATGTTCCGAGATTTTTGTGCTTGTCTTGTAAAGCTAACAGAATTTAGGAAATTATTGAATCACTATCAGTTCTCTTCAGCACAGACAATACTCTCCTACTCTCTCCTACTCAAATGTGTGGAAGTATTATGTATGCCTTGTTTTGTTTTTCTTTAAAAGGAATTCTTGCCAGGAAAACTGAGGAAGATGGTGAAGATTTAAAGAAGAACAACTACCAATACATCAGGTAGTTACATGTTTGAATGTTTTGATTTGATTCAAATGTTTGCTTCTTATTGTCTGAAAAGATGACTGAACGTGATTCCAGAATCTATACATTCCAGTTAGATTGGCTGTTTATTTATTATTTCCATGTTACCTTCCCTTCTCCTTGTAAACAGGGTGCTACTTTTATGGACAGATTTCAATATGAAGTTTCAAGAATTGCAATAACTCTTGTAGTAATGAAAATGCTCACAGCTGACTGATTTTTAAGCAGCTACTATGGTGGCTTCAAGCACCACTGGTTGTGGTTATTAGGACAACATGGAACAACTTGCTACTGTGTGTATGTATGTATGTATGTAGTCAGTTGCTAAGTGGATGTTTTCAGAAGCCTTCTCTCTTTCTGATGTAGCTGCCTCATACTTTGTTTGTATGTTTGTTATTGATTATTTCAGAGTTGTAGCCTGCAACCTGTACCCATTTGAGCAGACCATCGCCAAGCCTGACGTAGCTGTGGCAGATGCTGTGGAGAACATAGACATTGGTAAGAGGAAACAATCAGCCAACAGTCAGCAACAATCATAATCCCACAGTCACAGCACTTTCAATTCCTCTTTACTGGCACATGAGCTGCATATTTCTGAAGTGGAAAATTCAGTGGAACTTGTAGAAAAAGACCAGCTTTTGAGGAAAACCACACTGTAAATGTCATGCAATGAATAATCAAACTTTGCATTTATATGTTGTGAGAAAGTTTGCACAGTAATAGCAGTGAGGAAGGGAGTTTGCGATAACACCATCAATAGTGTCACTGCAAACCTCTCTTCATCAAATTTTGCATTGTCATCAAAATCAAGACCCACCATTCAAATAATGGGTGTAATTGATGTTAGATATATGTTTATAAATGGAGTAAAGCAGTGATGTGACACCCTTTTATATGTGGAACCCCTCACCCGAACAGATCTGGCATCAGATGCTGACAATTCTCAAAGACTTTTATTGACTGGTTAATCTTTAACATGATGGTTGCTAATAGCAAATCATTTCTTCATGCATTCACACTGGTTTTGTGGACATTTTTGTGTTTGATGTTCACCAGAAAAGTAGACAATATATTTCTAACCATCTTGATGACCCTCTTTACCAATGACAGGTGGTGTCACCCTTCTGAGGGCTGCGGCCAAGAACCATGCCCGGGTCACGGCGGTGTGTGACCCCTCCGACTACTCACAGTAAGATGCCTTGATTCTTGGATGCTGCAATTTACTTTTAACTTTTTTTGTGACACATCGACTGCATTATGTTTTATCTTTTAGTGATCGTGAATTCTGTAATCTCATTGGTCAATCAACCACTTAATATATCCCGTATTACGTGATATGACGTCATGATACTGTATTACACAGCCAGCTGCGCGTGTACCAAAGACGCTTATAGGAAAGTGCGCGCTAATCCTGTACAAAACAAATGGACAGCGCGCAGTCCTCAAGCGTATTGCGCACATAACCTGAGACCACTAGACGCTTGATAAACAACAGCAACTTATATCTATCTGGCTACTGCACTGCAGTATCTTATGGCGTGTACGTGTACGTATTTGTATGCGCGCATCGCGCATGCAGTAATCAGCTCGCGAAACGAAGGCCTAAAGTCAACATGGTCATGGCTGACAGCCGGCGATTTCAACATCATTCACGAGGGGAAATCAGCGAGAAGAAGGTTAGCACTTACACTAAAAGATAAAATCGTTATCCCCTGCTTGTTCTTACGAAATACGGGAAATATCTACGGTCTGGTGCCATATTTCATTCGGCCTTCGGCCTCATGGAATATGGCACCAGACCGTAGATATTTGCCCATATTTCGTGAACAAGCAGGGGATAACTAGTAGTATCACGTGATTGGGAAATTCAGAAGAGCCTTGAGAATGAGCACCTTTACTGACAATTGAGATGTGCATTACCCAACTGGGATATTTCTTAGGGCTAGTAGACAAATTGACCAGTTCACTGATATATTGATATTCTAAGCTTTTAAACTCATTTCAGCTTTTTGATTGCCTTTTCTTTGATATTGTGAGTCATTAGTAATTGTAGCATTTTATTGTTAGCTCACCTGAGCCAAAGGCTCGAGTGAGCTATTGCGATCGCCCTTCGTCCGGCGTCCGTCGTCCGTCGTGCGTCGTGCGTCGTGCGTTGCACGTCGTGCGTCGTGCGTAAACTTTTTACATTTTTATCTTCTTCTTGAAATCCCCAAGACCGATTTTCTTCAAACTTGGCAGGTAGCATCCCTAGGGGGTTAGGAACTCAATTTGTTAAAATGGGCACCATGCCCCACCCAGGGGGCCCCCAGGGGGCCCAAACCCCCCCCAAAATTAAGGAATCTGTAAAAATCTTCTTCTCTAGAACCAGAAGTGATAGAGCTAAGTTAATACTATGAGTTAGTACATTGATGACTGTAGTTTCAAGTTTGTTCATGGCAGAATCAGGGGTGCCCCCCTTGGGACCCAGGGGAGGGGGGTGGGGAGGGGTCCTAATGGGGCCGAAATTGTACATTTTCATCTTCTTCTTGAGAACCCCATGACCCATTTTCACCAAACTTGGTAGGTAGCATCCCTAGGGGGTTAGGATCTCAATTTGTTAAAATGGGCACCATTCCCCGCCCAGGGGGCCCCCAGGGGGGCCCAAACCCCCCCCCCCCCCCAAAAAAAAAAAAAAATGAAGGAATCTTTAAAAATCTTCTCTAAGATAAGCTAAGATAATACTATGAGTGAGTACATTAATGACTGTAGTTTCAAGTTTGTTCATGGCAGATCCAGGGGTGCCCCTCTTGGGGGTGGGGGTTGGGAAGGTCCAAATGGGGGCCTGAATTGTACATTTTCATCTTCTTCCTGAAAACCTCATGATGGATTTTCATCAAACTTGGCAGGTAGCATCCCTAGGGGGTTAAGATCTCAATTTATCAAAGTGGGCACCATGCCCCACCCAGTGGGCCCCAGGGGGCCCCAATGCCCCCAAATTAAGGAATCTTTAAAAATTTTGGCCCTTATTGTACATTTTCATGTTCTACTTGAGAATGCCTGGTCAAATTTTAGTAAAGCTGTGAATAATTTAGATTAGTGACTGCGTGAAAGGTGACCCGCGGGTCTCTTGTTAAAAAAAGGGAGCATCGAGCAAATTGTGTCCAATTCTGCAGAAATCATCCAAAATGCTGTAGACTTTGCACATCATTCCTCTTCTAGCTTCTTAGGGGGAGGAAATTGTTCTTTGTTTAGTTAATTTACAAGTAAAGAATGATACTTGTTCTCAGAGCACAAGTAATGTCTTCAATTTAGTTTTTGAAATACTGTGGAATGGCACCAAAGGGAGTTTGTAATAATTTGATTATATTCTTAAACTGAGATTAATTTCTCTTGCCCCCCCCCCCCCCCCCACCTGTTTTGGGGCTTAAAATCTTTTTGCTGAAGTGTTTCAGACCCCTTTCTCTTGCAAGATTTCCTTACCCACGTGTCGATATCTGATTCTTTACAACATATTTTGCTTCTCTCTGTGACACCTCAGTATCATTCAGGAGATGATTGATAGACCTGATAATGACACAACCCTGGACACAAGGAAGACCCTGGCTGTGAAGGTAAGACTTGGGACATTCCTTCTTCTTGTTTGTGTACATCTGTTTGCTGCAGCTTGGCATATGTTCCATTTTAGTGTCGGCCAGTTGCATGCTATTGTACTGTAGTTTTCCAGGCAGCCTTGTAATAAACATTCTTTTTCCATTTTGTGATGCTGTCATACACACATGTACTCACAAACACCCTCATACAACATTACACCTTGGTGGAAATCAATGTTTGTTGACATGTTGATATATGGGCAAGTCCAAACTAATTGGCATGTTACGCATGGGACATTTAAAGGCAGCCGGTCGTCGCAGGCGATTCGCAGCTCAGTAGAAAAGCACGACAAGCTGCTCCTCCCGTTATTGTACCCCCGTACGTACCGAATACCGAACACGACGCTACGCAGCGCACCAGCGAAAACCTGATGGGGCACGAGCGCCGCGCGAGCTGTCCACTGTAATTTCAACATGGACGCCCGAATACCTACCGAATGGGGCCGAATGGGTGCATGCACAAAACCGCACAACAGCCATGCGCATGAAAATCTCTCCCGGTCCGCGACACAACAAGTAGTGAGAGCTGTAGAGTGTACGTACGTACGTATCTGGCTCCAGTCTCTGTTTATATGCACTATGGTGCCAATTTCAGCAATCTAGGCAATAATATTTAAAAATGTCTGAAAATATTATATAACGATATCATAAATTATTCATATATTACGTTGTTTAATATTTGGTATTTATAAATATGCTTTGATGAGGAAATATTAAAACTCTAAGCTTCATGTATAGCAAGTTGCAATGCATATGGCCATATGGCAGGTTGTTATGATCTCAGTTATCGTGCAATGTTGTCTGCTGCGTCAGCTGCATGTGTTATACGTACAGCTTACAGTACGTTGGGCCGGATCGTAACATAACAAAGTTGATAGAAAGTCGTCGGTACCGGTATGTCAGTATCAATATTGTGTGTGGTATGCGAGTACTGTTTGCAATAAAAAGTGCTGTACTGTTTCGGCTTAGCCTTGGCTTTGGTTTAGTAATGAAACCTCACAATGGAGATCAAACAGCCGTCCAACTCGAGGCAACGTATCTACTTGTTTGACGCTATCGACGAGTGCATGGAGAACGCAGAGAGACGTGTTCTTAGCTGGAGGACAAGTAAGAGACCAGAGGGGGAGGCTTCAGCGTCAGCGTGCCGATGAAAATTTTGCTTTCCACTTGCTGGAGTTGCATGAACAGTTTTGCAGGAATTTTTATTTAGAATGTGCAAATTCGTGTTACGACATGCACGGTGGAATTGTGTTGCCACGGCTTACGCCAATCAAGCAACCCCAGCTGGCCAAGTCAACAACTTCAAGGAATCCAGATCCAGATGATGTGTAAGTAGAAGTCTACACATGAATCAGTGATTGAAGTGGAATGACTTTTTCTAATCTAGTATCAGTAACTTTAGGGCATTTGCGTTTGATCGACAAGTAGGCCTATTTTTCTATGTATAATTCCGCGTTCTCATTTATGTCAAATTATGATAATGCCGTAATTGAAATGACATTTGCTGGGTCAGTTTAATGTCATTAGTCCCATTAAATGAGAAGTTTTTCATATCAATCATGTTATGCAAATTCCCCAAGAATATGATTTAGGATTTGCAAATAAATTAAAAAAAAAATGAATAGATCTATCGCAAGCTCCATCATACATGTAGTCTAACCCAATAGATCTGGTAGAACTCTAACGTTTAAACAGGGCAACTAAAGGTTCAAAGATGATAGATCTAATAGATTCTAGTTTAGGCCCTACTTCGACTTGAAGGTATGTCGGTTGGTGCACGGTCCCTTCTATCACGGCCATAGCCCGACCAGACACTGTTACGCTATGCGGAAACTCGACGTACCATGTACAGCGACTGGGCTGTGTATAGTTATCACGGCCACAGTTACACTGTGCAAAGCAACTGTGGCCGTTGGCCCTGCACGGGCACAGTCGCTTCCGGTCCCCGTCCTGAATTTACACACGCCAGGGCAAGTATGGTTGGACCTACTTCTAATCGACCGCCTAATGTTTATCTGCTTGATAAGAATATGTAACACTGAAATTCACGTAAAAAAACTTGACCTACGTGATTGAGAAAATCCAGCTCTATCAAATGCCGTTGTTCCGTTTTCGATTCGAAGTTTCAGTGCAAAAATATCGCCGACGAACTTGCGTGGCCTCGTTTCAGCTCCCCGCGGTAAATCGCGTTAATAGGATCGACCGCTGTTTTTGCATTGACAATGCACGCAAACCGAGTTGTATTGAACACCGTGTTGTACGAAGCTTTTTAGAAGCCTTTTAGAAACTTCCATAGACGTTACATTGTGCTATTGTGCTATTGCGGTGAAAATATTCATTCGAAATTTTGTCCTTGATTAAAACCATTAATGAACAATGAATTATCGCGTTTTCCCACACCATCCTCATCTACATTCAAAGCCAATCCATTTTTATGTGCTTTGCGCGCAGAGAAGTGCGTACTAAGTGTTCAGTGCGCGAATTATACGCGGTCGGTTTCAATAAGGGTGGTCGATATGTAGTAGGGCTACACAAGACACAGGGTCTCCGACCCAATCGTCCGCGTTCAGAATGGACAACTCGGCGGTAATATCCGCTACCCATGACGATGTGTCATCGTCCATGATGGCCACCCTACCTATATATAATCTGATCTGACGATTACAGTGTAGTTAACGACTGACGACGATCGACGGTGCGATGAAGAGAAGGCGTACATTGTAGTCGTACAAGTATAGGCAGCTAGCTACTATAGCTCATGCGAACATTGCATCACACAGTACCGTACCATACATTCAATTCACATTACACAAAACGTACTCCCCGCGCTCAGATCAATCAAGCGAGCAAACGAGATACTATAGCGCGATACATTGCTTTAGGGATGTCTTGCGCACACACACATTTCGCTTCGTAGCAACTTCGGAAGCGAGTTTACGTGCTGCCGCCCGCGGCTGAAATATGTCCATGTATCCTCGCGACTGGGTGTCTTTAAGAGACTTTCACCTTTAAAGAAAGAAAAAAAATCATGTAAAAGGATAAAAATTTGTGTTCATTCTTTGTAGTCAGAAGTTTTAACTTATGAAAGATGGTGATGGGTTTGTACTCCTTGTACTGCTTCTGTTCTGTGGCCTTACAGCTCTGGCTGTACTCAGCAAGTTTTATCCTTGAGACTTCACCACCCTTTCTGCTATTTAGCTACATGAGCTCACAATAAAAAAAAAAAAAAACCTCAAGTTGCCCCAACCTTGTAAGTTCTCTAAGAATAGTCTCATCTTGTGTCCATTTGCTCACTTCCTTTGGCGTCCAGGTAGTCCGTCACCTTCACAATATCCTCATTTGTGGGCAGGACATCTGGGTTATTTTTTTTTTTTTTTTTGCTTCAGGAAGCATGTGTAGGACATGCAGAATGCAAAAAACATTCCCAGTTTCACCCATATATGATGAGAGAGTCAACTGCTTTGCTAGCAAAAGACTTGTCTTCTTCGATTTTTGTAGTTTTCACACGAGTGCCAATTTCTGCAGAGAATGCCCAAGTTCCTTTTCTTTTAATCTTCAAATGACATATTTCAGTCTTGATGAGATTGCCATATTAAACATAAGCCTAATGGATAGTGAGTTTTTGCTGAGACTCATTTTGTAGCTAATATCAGCTTAATTCGTTTTTTTTTTTTAAGTAGTGTGCATTTAGCAATCTGAAATTAATCACATCTTCAGTGAGCAATAGTTAGATATGCATTAGCCAAAGGACACTGCTGTTAGTTTTGCATTGTGTTTTCTCCCTGAAGGCTTTCAACCACACAGCTACGTACGACATGGCCATCTCCAACTACTTCCGGCAGCAGTACAGCGAGGGCGTGTCCAACCTGCCGCTGCGCTACGGGACCAACCCCCACCAGAAGCCGGCCCAGCTCTCCACCTTCCTGCCCAAGCTGCCCATGGAGGTGATCAATGGGTCGCCGGGCTTCATCAACCTCTGCGACGCCTTCAATGCCTGGCAGTTGGTCAAGGAGCTGAAGGGCGCCCTCGGCATCCCGGCTGCCTCGTCCTTCAAGCACGTCAGTCCAGCAGGTCTGCAGATTTGGGAAATAGTTTAGGGGACCTGTATTTTCAAACTTTGGGCTCCAGTGCTGGCATGTATTGTTTTATTGGGGGGGGGGGGAGGGGGGAGGGGGGAGGGTGTGAGCAGGAGGGGGGGGTACAATTTTAGTGGCCAAACTAAATCCTTGTGATGTGATGTGGGAATAAAAAGAAATCTCTTCAGTTTTTTAATATTCCTGTTATATTTGGAAACAAAGGGAGCAAACTGTCTCATTGTCAGTTGAGTGTAAGTGCTTTGTAGCTGACAGTCATGAATTTTGTTATACTTCTGTATCTTTAATGATCATTCTTTTTGCCTTTTTAACATATCTAGCTCTGAAGCATTTATATGTGCACTAAGATTTTATTGAGCTTGATTTTTGGTCAGGAGCTCAACCCTAAAAAGACTGGGCTATTTTGATGCCTCATAGGACTGGGGGGGGGCTAAGATCTTGGCCGTTGACCGCGTGATTGCAAGGAAAATTGGCACGCGCGTCACCCACAAGGTAATCTACAAAACTGAATAGGTAATTATTTCACAAATATTCAAAATTATTTTTGAGAAATTAATTCTGCTAATTTATGCATGAATTTAAAAAAATGGCTGTAAATCTGTAATCAAAGGTCCAAAGCTGCTGATTTTCAGTTTAGGTACTCTGTGTAGAATTCTTATCGAATGTACATCAAAAAAAGGGCGGTATCAAAAAATTTTTCTTATGTATTTTATTGTTTTTAAAATTTCTTATGTATTTCTTTGTTTTCAACTTTTTATTTTTCATTGTTTTTTTCGATGGAAATCATCGGTGACACTATTTCAATCATAAACAACATGAAATTAATTGATTTTGATCAGTAAAAGTTAAAATAATGATACATTTATGAATTTTGGTCAGAAACAGAATTTGCATTGGATTTGTACATGAAATCACGTTTTTGAGCAATTTCTGGTCTGACATGCACTTACAAAATATTGCGTAACTTCAGAACCGCGTACCCGGGCGTCGCGAATTTGGTCTCAAAAGTTGTGCAAGACTTTTTAAAAAAAAGTCATAAAACGTCGCGGCGTGAGATTTTTACGTTCCAGATTTATCGCGAAAAATGTCGAGGGTGGCCTAAAAATCCCTCCCTTCAGTCTTTTTAGGGTTAAGGTTATTGTTCATAATTTTCCTTACATGTCTTTGAATAAGGCTTAATGCTTCATTATGTGTATGTTGTATAACATAAGAATTTAAAGTCAGTTAACCCTAACTAGGCCGGGGGGGGGGGGGGGGGGCCTCCGAGGCCCCCCCTCGACGTTTCGCGCGATGTATCGCTAACGCGAAAAGCTATCGCCGCGACGTTTCATGACTTCTTTCTGTCGAGTCTCCCGCATCTTTTGACACCAAATTTGCGATGCGCGGGTGCGCGGTTCCGAAGTTTCGCATAAATATGTATGTGCATGTCAGACAAAAAATTGCTCAAAAACGTGAATTTGTGTACAATTTCAATGGAAACTGTGCTTACATTCAAATTTCATAAAAGCATGATTATTTTGGGGTTTTATTGATTAAAATCAATTAATAACATATTTTCTTGTTCGGAACAATGTCGTGGACAAGTTTCATCGAAAAAACAATGGAAAACATAAAGTCGAAAAAACAAAGAAATACATAAGAAATTCAAAAAACAATAAAATACTTCAGAAATTTTTTCGGATGGCTCAATTTTTTTCTCTTATATTTGCTTAGGACACTAAAAAGAATATTTACACAAAAAATGTGCCCATTTTGAGCTTTATTTAGTGATTTATACCAAATTGTCTGATTTCATTGCATCATTATGCATAAATTAGCATAATTTAGCATAAATGATAATTTTTTCGTCGCGATCGCGCGGTCGACAACCGAGATCTGGAGGGGGGGCCTGGGAGGCCCCCCCCCCCCCGGCTCTATGATCTACCTAAATAGCCCGGCCTAGTTAGGGTTAAAGCTTCTAACATTTCAAACAACATTCTCATGTACTCGTAGTCCTGCCAATGAAAAATGCTGTATAACGTCAATTACTGTATAGTCACCACTTTGCGTGTATTTCCTATGCACCCCTGGGTTGGCGAACTAACGATAGGCACTGAATTAGTTCGCCGCCTATAGCGCGCCACGTATTATTAGCGCATGTGTTATACACTGACTTCAATGTAGGATGCATTGTGGATCATCGCGTTTGAAAAACTTGTGTTAATCTGCTACCTGAAATCCATTCGAAATCAAAAACATTCTCACATTAAAAATGGTTTTGTCACCTGTTACATATGGTAAAATACGTTTGGATTACAATTATTTGTGTTTTTATGGAGGAAAAAGGTGAATTAAGAATGCCTTTTGAGAGCGATGAAAATCCGTCGCCCCAGCTGATCTCTGATCGCGGCGCGCGTTACGACTTTAGGTAGTGGCAACTTAATGGTAATCGACGTTAGATCTTTACTTGCATGCAAGGTTTTATATACCTTTGGAGATTCAAATATTGGTCTTTTCTTTACGAAGACTGCAATGACAATAATTGTCCCCCTCCTCTCGCTGCAGGTGCTGCGGTGGGGATTCCCCTGACACCGGAGGAAGCCAGGGTCTGCATGGTGGAGGATATGGTGGATCAGCTGACTCCGCTTGCCACGGCGTACGCCAGGGCTAGAGGTCAGACTTTAGCCAAAAGTTCACCCAGTGCTGAGAGCACAGAATTGCTGCTTGATTATGAGCATTATGATGCTATTAAAAAAAAACAAACAAACAAACAAACAAACCAAAAAAACAAGAGCAGAAGATATGATAAAAGCTGTAGACAATGCACTGCTGCAGCAGTTGCTGAATTTCTATAGCCCACACAGTTATGTTATGCATGAAGTGATACCCAGGGTTCTGTTCAATGCTACGCTCCCTCTCGCAGTGCCGGTAGGACAGCTTATGAGGTATTTTCATCAGGTCTACATGGCTCATGTGTACCTCAGTTGTATACTTTATTTTCTTGGAACCTAACTGTTTTCCTGTACAGCCCTTGTAATTAATGATTATGACATATTATTTGTTGCAGAAAGCAATCAGCATCAAGAGCTGCTGCAGAACACTACAGAGCTACAAGATCTTTACACTGTACATCGTCGGCTGAGAATGATAAGGGCATTAAGTTGCCACTAAAGCCATGTTCAAGGCACCTTGCACCCTTCTCATTCTCAGCCAATGATATGATATTTATGAAAAAAAAAATGTTCTCATCATAACATATTGCTGTGCAGAGTATTGTTCCAATTTCCCTCATAGCCCCAACATTAAGTCTAGCATTGCTTTCTGAACCAGTATTTTCTGTGCCTGTGGTTTGATCCTTCCAGGAGCTGATCGGATGTCTTCATTTGGTGACTTCATCGCCCTCTCAGATGTCTGTGACCTGCCAACCGCAAAGATCATCTCCAGAGAGGTGATCATATATACCCATTATGATTGATTGATTGATTGATTGATTAATTGATTGATTGATTGATTGATTGATTTATTGATTGATTGATTGATTGATTGATTGATTGATTGATTGATTGATTGATGGATGGATGGATGGATGGATGGATGGATGGATGGATGGATTTGATTGATTTGCACTTATTTTCTCTTTGTGTTCACAAAAAAAAAAATACAACTTGATTACTGTGGTTATAACAATACAATAGCATTTGTATTTTATGACGTAAATGAGGGTCTAAATATAAAATGTAGCACCAAGATATGATACAAAATAGAAATTAGAATAAAAGTGGGGGGACCTAAATTAAAAGCACAGCTCATATAGCCATATTACTTGCCACTGCCCCCCCCCCCTTCAAAAAGAAAA
Organism: Diadema setosum; assembly: GCF_964275005.1. Classification (NCBI taxonomy): domain Eukaryota; kingdom Metazoa; phylum Echinodermata; class Echinoidea; order Diadematoida; family Diadematidae; genus Diadema; species Diadema setosum. The sequence goes on from NC_092698.1 coordinate 6,806,402, forward strand.
AAAAATTGGACACGTGACAAAGCATTTGCAAGGCATGTAAAAAACATTTACTATTGGCTGCGGTATTTATGCAGCTTTTACCCCTGAGAGACTCCTTTTTTTTTATGTTAAGTATTGTATTTTCCCCAGTGATCGATGCTCAAGGGAAGCCATTAAAAATGGTTGTTGCTGTTGCTTTTTTTTTTATAAACACATTTTGGAACACATTCTGCAAACCATTTCCTTGATGCTAGAGATAAGACAACAAGCATGTGTGGCCTGTTATAATTAAACTATGAATAATTGACAAATGACCTTCTGAGACTGCAGTTATCAAACCTATATCACATGGTTGTAAAGAGTGAGTGCAGATGGGGTGCGTTTGTACAGAATTATCATGTTTGACCACCGGAAGACATGAATTTCATACATATTAAAGGTGCATGGTCCCAGTGTTTTAGTCAAATGAGTACGCGGGCGCGCGGCGCAAGTTTCCTATAGAGACCTACGCTATCGACTTCTCTTTGGCGCTTACGCTTTGGCCCACTTTCCCGAGTCCGAAGAAGTCCGATTCAATGTAGTCAGTGATCTGATCACAGTTCAGCTCATGAATCGGCTGAGGGGGATGACAGCTTTAGCAAACTTCTTTTGTGATGTCACAATAACAAGCACATATGCACGCATCCTGGCATTACTACAGACTGCGCGATGCGCAAAGAAGACAACAAAGGCAACGTTACTTAGCAACACCTACGCACTTTACTCTTGATGACAGCTCAACTTCGGTAATCTTCGTACCGATGCTAACGGTGATCGGCAGTATCATCAACAGCGCCATCTACACTACCGGGACTATGCCCCTTTAATTCAGTCGTAGAGTTTCTTGTATTGATACATGTCTGACAGTGTCTTGCCTTTCAAGGTCTTTCCGGTATCTCATGAGGGTCCTCGTCCATTTGATCTATCATCAGGTGTCTGACGGAATCATCGCCCCGGGTTATGATGCGGATGCTCTGGAAGTCCTCGCTAAGAAGAAGGGAGGCAAATACTGTGTGCTCAAGGTGTGAAGGAAAAACTGCATTGCTGCCATAGATAGGTTTACTATTAAATATGCTCAAAAATAAACAGCTTGTCGACAACTTCAATGGGAATGAAATCCCAGTATACATGAGGATTGAGTGAATGTAATGATAAAAGTAGGGAAGTTTGGGGAAAGTTTGACAGTCTGTTCAAAAGTTACAAATTTGTACAATTTTGGTGCTACCATCGCTGGATGAGAAGACTACAACACTTTGAAACGTCATGTATGGAAAACTATCGAAAAAGTATAGAGATCATTCCACAAAATTTCATTTTTAAATGAAAAGTACACATTTCTATGATTTGTTACTGACGTCGTTTAAGGGTAATATTCTTCTTTCTGCTTTCTGAAAATGGTAAGTGAAGTACTCTTTCAGTATGCTTGAAAAGTGAAAATATGTTCAATTTTATTTTCATTGTCTTGTATTGTTTTCAAAACAAGATGTTACAATTGTTCTCATTCTTCTCATCCAGTGATGGCTGCACTGAAGCTTTGAAAATTCATAATTTTGTAATGGATTGTCTGATCTTCCTCAAGCATGGCTCATGTCTTCTACTAATAGTGCTGCATTCCCTCAATTAACATACATATTTGGGTTTCATTCTCTTGTGAGATTATCCCAAAAACACCAGAAAGCTTATCTGATTCTTGTCCAACATTGGGACAATTCACAAGTAATACATACACATGCTATTCCGAAATATGGAAAGTAGGCCTACCTACTTATAGGATCATTTACAATGTAAACAGAAAAGGTCATGACTTGGTTTTCAAGAGAGAAAGAGAGAGAGAGAGAAAAAAAAAAACCTATCCAAGAGTTTTCATTAGGCACTTTGCAAGCAGGCATAAGGCATATTGGGTGCACTCTGTAGCATATCACATAGTCTTCAAATTCATGAAATTCTTCCGTCAAAGAGGTTTTTATGCAACTGATTTTATCATGGCTACTACCTAAACACTGATCAATTCAGTGCTTATTTATGTCGATTTAGGGCAATTTGTCAGTCAGTTGCATATCACATAGTCTATCTTAAAGAAACAAATGATATGACCTTTTGGACTTCATAAGTCCCTCGCAGCCTACCACGCAAGTTTTTCTGTGGACATTTGGCCTCCATGCAAGTTGATTTATGGCCCAGCATGAAGCATGAATAATGTACAGCCATCTTTCTTGAGTCGACCTCGCATAAGTTGAATAATCGTCGAGGGTCTTTTCAAGTCCTCTTCTCTTTGTATTCTATTGATTTTAACCCCTCGTAAGTCAAATTTTCTCTAAGTCATTCTATTGATTTTAACCCCTCGCAAGTCAAATTTTCTCTAAGTCGAAGCTATTTCTTAGTCCAAATAGATTCGACCTAGGCAAGGTTGACTATTTCTGAATAAAAGAAAAAAAAATATTTGTGGTAATAAGACTAACAATTTGTTTTCTATTGAAATTATCCAGAGAATGAAAATTGTCTTACAAAAAGCAAAATCATGTGGACTTTACTGACTTCCGTCAAATGAATGCTCTTCCAGTATGTAAAATATAGTCAGTGCTGTTATGTGCCCCTTTAAAGGCAGGGAATCCCATTTGCATGCCTTTAATGAAGAGTTGTATAAATACAGTGGTATGTTGAAGAGAGTATCATTTTAGAAACTCCCATAAAGTATTGAAAGTGGAAGGTAACATTTAGTACATTTTTATTGGCCGTTAGAATTTGAATTGAATTTTTTTCGGGGCTCACCGTAAATTCCAGTACATTACTAGGCTACCTTTGCAGACCCATGCACTGCATGTGTGTCCATCATGTATATTTTGTGAAGAAAGTTCATCAAAACTTACAAACATTTCTATATACATTCTTGCCACACACTCTATATGTTATTACATCAGCTCTTATACTTTTAGATTTGTGTTTATAGATAAAAAAAATACTGAAGACTGCAACAAAAAGGCTTAAGTGTGGCTGAAACACAGAACTACTGAGTAGTTGAGTTTTGTGCATTATTCAAATTGTAGATAGCTGTTGACTTCCAAATTTCTCAGCAGTGGCCTGAACAAGTCCCCTGTGCTTCATATTTAATGTTTTGCTGCATTTTCGGAGGTCTGTAAAAGGTATCCCCTACAAGGAGATTGGTAGAAGCAACTAGTCCATGTATTGAAGAGCTGAATGTGAATGACTTTTGATTCTAGATGGATCCCAGCTACGAACCGGAGCCCATGGAGACACGCACTCTGTACGGCATGCAGCTGACCCAGCTCAGGAACAACGCCAACATCACGAGGGCGCTGTTCAGTAACTTGGTCACAGAGAAGGCTGTGGTGAGTCCCGTTTTCAATGTCCTTTCTGATACTAATGCTACGTTATACTGTAGAAGATCAGGGATTACTTAAACCTTCAGGCATTGAAGTTTAGATTTGGACAAAGAAGGGAAAACTCTACAAAGAGGGATGGATTGGATTGTTGGAGTAGCTGTCTGAGCTGTAATCGTAAAGCTTTAGCCTGCATCTACCAGATTGTGTAGAGAAAATATTAGATACATAAAAGCACAGATACATGATTAGCTGTCTAATTAAACTAACAAAGCGAAATGATTTCTTGCAACAGCAAAAAAACGAACTCTACAGAGTCTATACACTCATTCACAAGGTCAAAATGAGATGGAAAGTGTGATAATTGTAAACCTTTGTATGCAGATGTAGCTGATGTGTACTCCAGTATGTTTGTATTTGTTTATGATTCCGGTGATGCTTTGAACTCCTTTTATGCTATCCTTGAAACTTACTAGTCCTTTTATGACAGTTTGCGTGGAGAACTGATATTTCAATGCAGCCACTAATTTTCACACTTAATATGTTTATTCCACTGATTTGTGCTATCCAATCTCGTGTTTCACAGTTGAGTGAGGATGCGATGCGCGACCTCATTGTCGCCACGGTAGCTGTGAAGTACATCCAGTCCAACTCGGTGTGCTATGCCAAGAACGGCCAGGTGATTGGCACGGGGGCGGGGCAGCAGTCTCGTATTCACTGCGTGCGCCTGGCTGGAGACAAGGCCAACAATTGGTGAGTGATGCTGGGATGTCAAATGACGATCTAGCATGCCAAGTAATGGGTGTGGCATAACCGTCATTTTGGTCTTCCGTGTATGTTGAAAAAAACAAAAACTCACACATAACTGCGGTAGTTTATCAGTGAAACGTTAGACCAATTACAGCAATTATGCTATTTTTCGTGAACAACTTCAGGAAACGTGGTAATGGTAATCTTAATAACAATTTCTACTACACCACCCACTATTCCTACTACTGCTACTACTATTACTATCGCTTCTACTATCATCACCATCGATATCAATTTCAAGATGATAATAATCATACTGCATAAGTGATCATAACAATGGTGATATTTTGTATTGTCTGTCTATTCTTGTACTTTATTTCAAACCACATGTTGCAGTTTCATGGGCATGTCATGATCATGTAACAATGAACATTTGAAGTAATAGTAACTGTGATTATAATTATGATATGTCAGACCATGCAAGCAACCTTGCCAGGCTGGGCAGTATGTCTCTTGAACCCCTGAGATGCCCAATAAGTTTTCAGCTAGTGTGAATGTGCTAATCCCCCAGAGCTAGGTCTATTTGGGAGACATAGAATAAATTGTAGTACCTGCAAAAGACAATTGTAGTACCTGCAAAAGGCAAACAAGAAGACCGAGGATTCTTGGGGATTACCCAAACGATACAATCAGTCTTGTATACAGGCCAATCTGCCAAGAACAGTAGGCGTAAGTAGTGACTGCGTACTGAGAAAACATGCACATAGCACTCTACCATGCTCTCACTAATATGAACATGGCACATCAAGGGTTAACGGAGAACCTGTCTGACTGTTGTCTGTCCATAAGGTGGCTGCGACACCACTCCAAGGTCCAGGGGATGAAGTTCAAGCAGGGGGTGAAGAGAGCAGAGATGTCGAATGTCATTGATGTCTACGTCAATGGGACAGTGGGTGAGGTGAGACAATATCTGCTCTGAAGGATGGTGAAGGTGTCATGTCCAGAGATTCCAACTCTCCCACTTTGGGACCATTTTCGCAAAGTGTTCCGCTCTCCCGCTCGAGTTTGAATTTCTCGTGCCCCAGCGATGTGTTCTCCTGCATAAGATGTATTTTTTTCCAGCTTAAAATTCAGCTTTCTCCCACGCAACTCTAGTTTTGTCATACATGTTCCAAAGCAAAGCAAAGATAGCACCAGAAAGCATAAATAACCCTAGACCCTGGTTGCAAGTGATATCATGCTTCATGCCCATGATGTGTGCTAGGAGCACATAACATTGTGCGTATGTCCACGCAGTCTGAATCTCCAGTTTGTTAAGGGATCCAGGCAGGAGAATGTACAGTTTAAGAGGTGCGGGGGGTTGGGGTGTCGACATTTCTGTTGAGGATGGCTCAAAGGGAGTATGGCTTTTCGGAGTGTCTCTGTGTTATTGTCCTTATTTTTTTTTTTTTTTTGTTTATATGACATGATTACAAAAGGGTTATAGTAGAAACAGGGATATTCACCGCACCGCTCCATGTTGCAGCAGGAGTTTTAAAAATAAACAGTAAAATGCAGCTGTCAAAGATTATATCTTGCAGCATTTTGTAATCTTTATTGAATGAACCTTGAGAAAAAATAGAAAAGGAGGAAAGATGTCGCTGGTAATTTTGTTTCCATCCTGCCACAGTGCAGGACGTTGTAATGATTTTTATTATGCCTCCGCCACGAAGTGGTGCCGGAGGCATTATGTTTTCGGGTTGTCCGTCCGTACGTCCGTCCGCTTTCGTTTACGCGATAACTTGAGTAATATTTACTGGAATTTTACCAAACTTGGTCCAAGTATGAAGTATGATGGGGCAATTATTTGATTAGATTTTGGGTGAAATTGGCATAAGGTCAAAGGTCAAAGGTCAAGGTCAAATCATGAAATTGTATCCATTTACGCGATAACTCAAGACTGGATGGAGCAAATTTCACCAAACTTTGTTGGAGGATGATGTATGATGGGACAATTACTTGATTAGTTTTTCAGTGAAATCGGACAGAGGTCAAAGGTTAAAGATCAAGGTCAAATCCTAAAATTTATCTGTTTACGTGATAACTCAAAACTGGATGAAGCAGCTTTCACCAAACCTGGTCCAAGGATGATGTATGATGGGACAATTAGTTGAGTAGATTTTAGTGACATTGGCAAGAGGTCAAAGGTCAAAAGGTCAAGGTCAAATGCTACAAATGTTGCAATTTCCCCCATATCTATGCAATGCCCAAAGGTATTTTCTTGAAACTTGGTGTGGACATGTACTACTGCGTAAAGATTCTCCAGAGAGAGTTTCATGTCAAAAGGTCAAAGGTTAGGTGAAAATGTTGCAATATCACTTTTCTTGCAAATGGTTCAATGTATCTTCGTGGAATTTGGTACATATGCATGTACTGTCTGGCAGGGATTATCTAGGGAATTTAGGGGTCATGGGTCAATAGTCAGGGGTCAAAGGTCAAGGTCAACTCCTCAAAATTTTACTATTTCCCTTATATACTAGTATATGCAATGCTTGTATTATTAGTTTCAAAACTTAATACATGCATTACCTAATGGAGATTCTCCGGGAAATTTCCAGCCAGAAGGTCAAAGGTTAAGGGTCAAAGGCCAGGTTTCAATGCCCCCCCCCCCCAAAAAAAAAAAAAAAAAAACACACACACACACACACACACACAAAATCTATTTTGTACCATCATCACACTCTTTCTTCATACCTTGGAAATTACTCAATGCATAAACTTCCCCAAAATTCCCCAAATATGTGTACCTGCACTCTTAGAAAATTATAGCAAACCCAGTTCAAGACATTTCTGACAAACATGTCATTTCAATATTTTGCCAGTTATGTGAAACTGTCATGGATCACACATTGTGAAAACATTGTACTATACGCCTATTGGGAGAATCATGCATTATGGCGGAGGCATCAGTCGCCATAGTGACATTTCTAGGTTTTTTTTAAGCCTTGTGAATTATGTATTACCTCCACCAAGGGAGGAGGTTATGTTTTCATTACCGTTGGTTTGTTTGTTTGTCCGTGTGCAAAATAACTCAAAAAGTAGTCAAAGGATTTTGATGAAACTTACGGGAAAGGTTCAGAATGACACAAGTAACAAATGATTAAATTTTGGTAGTGATCCGAGAATTTGGGGGGAATTTATGAAGGATTTTTGATATTTTGACAGGTAGGGTCAATGAACTTGGGAGTTCAAGCTGCACATTTTTGAGGTTTTCAAATGCACACTAAAGTGCATGCTCTAGTTTCTGCTAGGGCGAGGCGCGCGCCGCACAAGTGAAGGTTTATGACGTAACAAAGGCTTCTATATTGGGAAATCGGGCGATTTTTCAGCATGTATACCGGTACCTATGGGTGGAAATCACTGATCTCTACGGAAGAGCCCAAAGAGCTTTTCCCCAGTGGTAGAGGGGATAAAAATCTCTTTGGGAAGAGCAAGATCATCGGTGGAAAGTAACTGCTTGGCGGAGGTCTGCGCTGTCAGAGTGCTTTTCTAGTTTTATCAATGCTGATTTAAGATTTGTTTGTTTTCTTTTCCCACCCATTCTTGACAGGATATGAATCGTGACACCTGGGAAGATATGCTGGAAAACCCTCCAGCCATGCTGACTGAGGTAAGACACAGTTTAAGTGCTGATAGTACGGCAAGATAAGAGTGAAGCATACTTGACTGTGTGTTCCATTAAAATTGTTTGATGGTCAGTGCCTTAAAAGAAACAAAAAGGTTTTCTGACATGAAGTGAAGACAGAGAGTGAAGTTTGTTTCTCTTGAAATTTTCTCTGAAACAAAGTCTAGAGTAGTTAAAGTGTTGAGTGAATTGTGACAGCTTTATTTGTTGCTATAAATGAAATATGCAATAAATGTGTATACTTAAAAATAGCAGTATTTGGCTGATGGAAGGAACTGAGTCTGTCTTGTATGACCTTGTTTGATCTTAAGTCATGATAACACAACAAAAGCGTGAGTGTGATGTTTATCTTATAGAAGATATATCTTTATGTTTCCCTGCATCTCTTTTTGACATCCTTATTTGTTAGCATTTTTAGGAAAAGGCCTTTCATAACTAAATTTGCTATTTAAGTTACATATTCTGTGTCCTTCTTTTACAAGTGAGACAACTCCAACAAAATTGGGAGAACATTGAAATAAAAATCTAATCTGATTATTTCTTTTTTCTTCATGACATTATTCAAGTTAAAAATCTGTTATTCATTGTAACTATCCATAATCAGATAAGGAAACATTTTCAGCTACTGAAGTGATCTTTAGGTCATATTGTTAGGAGGCGATGTTTTTGATAATACAGTGGAACCTTGTTATAACGAGACCAGATATAGTGAAATACATGTACCTGAAATAAGAAAGTTAGTTTTGCAGATCCTGTTTCTTTTGTATTATCCTGATTTTATCTTGTGGTATAACAAGGTATGCAATGTAAGAAGGGAATTGTAGTGGTCCTAAGCAGCTCATTAGTACAAGGATCCCCTGTATTGTGTTGTCACCTGGTCCTAATCAGTTTACAGGCTGTCCGCTCAGATCTGAAACATCAGGGAAATCAGGGGAAATTATTTTACCTTTTTCCAGTCAGGGAAAAGTCTGGGAATTTGATAAAAATGCCTCAAATTAGGGAAAAGTCAGGGAATTTTGATTGGCCCCAAAGTTGAAAGTACTCAGTAAGACTCTGTTATATTTTGTTGCATATCAAAACAACATCCATTGGATGAAACTGAGTGAAAATTGGATGTGAAACTGGGAATGAGTTGAAATAGTTATCATGGGAATTTGATACTTCATCAGGGAAAATCAGGGAAAAATCAGGGAATTTTGTTTTCTTGAAATGCTGGGAACCCTTAACGTCTTTGTTAACCCTTTAACCACTTTTGTCTTGAAATTTCATAGACATCTGATGCACTTCAATTTCCATTGATAGTGACAGAGATGTTGAATCCATTGAACCTTCATGCATACTCACTCTTTTTGTGTTTGTTTGCTTCCACCACAGACTGAACGCAAAGAGTGGCTTGCACAGCTGAGCAACGTTGCTTTGAGCTCAGACGCTTTCTTCCCTTTTCGGGACAACATAGACAGAGCTCGCCAGGTAAACTTACAGCTCCTGACGGTTTTTTCTTTTGTGATTTAAAGGCACATGGTCCCGGTGGTTTAGTCAGATGCGTATGCGGACGGAGGGTGCAAGTTTCCTATAGAGACCCACACTATCGACTCCTCTTTAGCGCTTACGCTTTGGCCCATTTCCCCGAGTCCGAAGAAGTCCGATCCACTGTAGTCAGTGGTCTGATCACAGTTCGGCTCATGATTCGGCTGAGGGGGATGACGGCTTTAGCAAACTTCTTTTGTGATGTTATACGAAGAAGCACGAATACACGCACCCTGGCATTACTACAGACTGCGTGATGCGCGGAAAAGACAACTAAGGCAACGTTACCTAGCAACACATACGCGCTTTACTCTTGATGACAGCTCAACTTCGGCAATCTTCATATCAATGCTAACGGTGATCAGCAGTATCATCAACAGCGCCCTCTACACTACCGGGACTATGCGCCTTTAATGTTGTTATAGATTATTTAATTGATACTAGTGTTACAGATGTTACTGTGAACACTGAATGAATGTTTTGTCTTATGACATTTAGGTTGCTCCCTGTACTGCCCAATACTTTATACTGAAATATGCCTTTCTTTTCCACTTGCTTTGTGCCGTATCCAGGCAATTACCCCCGGAGGGCAATTACCCCCCGGCCAAATACTGGTTAGTGGTAAGGTAAGAGTAAAGATTAGGGTTAGGGTTAGGTTTAGGGTTAGGAGTTTGGGTTAGGTTTAGGGTTAGGTTCAGGATTAGGATTAGGATTAGGGCCAGGGGAAGGGTGCGGAGTAATTGCCCAGGGGGTAATTGCCCTAGACCCGCTTTGTGCATATGTTCAAGCCAATAGTCTTATTTGAGTCCGGGTCCTTGACTTTTATCCCAGATGCATCCAATAGACGTAAATTCTAGTTCCTAATCTGAACCTTAAGCTAAATACTGGTTTTGCTGTTAAATGTGAAATAGAATTTAGGCTGCGTAGAACTACACCACATGGCTGAATGCAACTATACACAGCCTGTACCTGAGCGGCCCACAGCACAGAGCAAACACAAAGCAAATTTTACGATTGCATTGAGTTTTGATACTTGACATCATTTTTTGTCACCTCAAACTCATTAAAGACAATCTTCATTAATGAGACCTCAAAGCTATGTTATCGATATTGACATACAAATTCACAACTTACCGAAAATGAAGATTATACGCAGCGTTTGTGAACGATACAGCTGATATTCGGGAGTTCACGCGATTTGAATGCACTTTTAAAGGTCATGCTGTCAACCGTGCTGCACACTCAAGCAGCGCACGCATGCAAGAGATTGTTGCACTTATGGTCACGCACGCGCATGCATAATTTGCAGAGAGATCAACGCGCCATTTTGAATCTTGCAATGATGAACCCCGACGGTCAGGGATTGCGCTAGAAAGCGTCATTTTTTGTTCCATGGACTTAATGCGAGGGCTCTCTATGGACTTATGTACCTTTTGTAATATAAGCATGTACTTTATGTGAGTAACATATACAAGTTTTGTAGTTGTGTTGTGGTTCCCTGATGTGATATCGAGGCCCCGCTCATCTGACGCCGTGCAAAGCATGACATCTGGTCGGGCTAGGCTGAATGCAGACTACCTGGTACTTCAATTTTATCCCAGTCATGTAAACACACACAGCTATGGTAGAGGTAGCTGACGAGTGACATTTTAAGATCCCTTGTCTTTTAGCTCACCTGAGCGGAAGGCTGAAGTGAGCTTTTGCGAATGCTCTTCGTTCGTCGTCTGTCAACTGTCAACTTTTTACATTTTAATCTTCTTCTTGAAATCCCCATAGCTGATTTTCACCAAACTTGGCAACTAGCATCCCTAGGGGGATAGGATCTCTATTTGTTTAAATGGGCACCAAAACTCTTCAAAGTTAAGGAATCGTTTAAAAAAAAAGATCTTCTCTAGAAACAAAAGTGATAGAGGTAAGTTAATACTATGAGTTAGTATAGTGATAAAAGTTGTTTCAAGTTTGTTCATTATGGCAGAATCAGACTTGTCCCCCTCCCCCCCCCTTCCAGGACCCAGGGGAGGGGATGGGATGGGTCCAAATAGAGACTGAAATTGTATATGTCCATATTCTTCTTGAAAACCCCTTGATGAATTTTTACCAAACTTGGCAAGTAGCATGCCTAGGGGGTTAGGATCTCAATTTGTTCAACTGGGCACTATGCTCCCATGGGGGCCCCAGCCTCCCCCCCCCCCCCCCCTCCCTTAAAGAATATTTGCAAATCTTCTTCTCTAGACCCAGAAGTGATAAAGCAACTATAGTTAATACCATAAGTTAGTACATTGATGACTGTACTTGCAGTTCCAAGTTTGTTCATTGCAGATCCAGGGGTGCCCCCCCCCCCCCCTTTAGTAATGGGGGGGGGGGGGGGGGGGAGGGGATCCAAATGCTTGCCTAAATTGTACATTTTCATCTTTTTCTTGGAAACAACATAATGGATTTTCACCAAACTTGGCATGTAGCATTCCTATATTTTAGAGGGATAGAATCTCAATGTGTTTGAATGGGCACCATGCTCTCCTTTGGGCCCCAGGGAAACCACACCTCCTATATAAAGGAATATTTTTCTTTAGATCAATCTAAGAGGTAATAGAGCTTTAAGTCTTTTTTTTTTTCCTCCAAACTCCATAGTTTAACATTCTATGAAGTACAGTATATTGGGCAGGTGTTTTTACCAGTGAGATCGAATATATGCAAATGGACACCATGCCCCCAACTCTCAAAGCTGCTCCTGCCCCAAGTTTCCAATGTTCTCGGATAAGATTCTACAAGAATGCATGGAAGGTGAACTTGCGATACTCAGATGAGCGTGAGACCCCCGGGACTCTTGTCTGATCGTTACATAACATTTGAGCAAGTTACTAAGAAACTGTAGATTGTGAGAATGCTCCAGGCTGATAATCATGTCAAAATGATAGAACTCTCATTTAAGCTTGGTTTTAACAATCGCCTTGATTTTTTATCCGAAATGCTATCTTACTCCTTCCTGACAGAGTGGAGTTTCATACATTGCCAGCCCCCAGGGCTCTGTGGGTGACCCAGCTGTCATCAAAGCCTGCAATGAACACGGCATCGTCCTCGCTCACACTGATGTGAGACTCTTCCATCATTAAAATATCGATGGATTTGTCAACAAGGTCCTTGCTGGAATTTTCTTTTCTCAGATTTTGTTGCTCCGTTGTTTTTCCTTGTTCAAAGTAAGATAATGTAAAAAAGTGACCATTGAGTCAATAAAATAAAGAAGAAGCTGTGTTTTATGTTGTTTCGTGTGTTTGTTGTAGATCTGTTTGTAGGCTGATTATCCAAGCTTTTTTTCCCCCAGGATCTCAGTCAAAACTTGAAATCCTAACTTGAGAATTATGTCTGTCATGTGATTTTTACACAAAAAGAGTTCAGAGTACTTTTATCTCTGTGTCAAAATACAAATGTGCAGACTATCGGAGCATAAGAAACTTAAATCATTAATTACCATGCACCATTAGTAACTTGTTTTAAATGAAATTAATCAACCACAGAAGCATGAGATGCACTGTATTACTTCATTAAGAAAAGAAAAAATCTTTCTATTAAAAATTTTAGATTATTTCTGACATGACGTGATTGTGCTTAACCATTAGCAATAGTATGATTATGAATATGAATTTACATTATGTACATATCCCCATGTTGGCTTCCCTATATTTGAGCTCGTTTTGACTTAGTCATCAATTTTGTTGGGTTTGACAACGACTTTCCATTTTTTATACCTGTAAGCGAAGGCAGAGAATGCTGAAAGAAACGAATCATGGGTTCTCTGAGAATGAGAATGTTTGTGTGCCGCATTTGGAAGACCAGTGCTCGCTACTGGGTAATCAGTTTGTATTGTTGCTGTATTGTATGTTATTGCCCTTGTAAATATTCAGGTATGATTAAAACTTACATGCTTGTGGCATCAAAGTATTGAAGAATGTCCAAGGAAGGCGGTTATGAATTCATTACTCTCCCTTCAGTGCACAGTACTTGTTGGATTTGTGATGGCATTTTTGTATTTAAAGACTAAGGAAGAGATTTTTAAAAGTTGCTAGGAATTCTGTTTAAATGTCTGTCTGTTTGAATGTGTAATTAAGGCGTACAGTATTTTGTTAATTATTTGTAGGGAGCACATACATTTCTACACAGCCTTGTACGTACATTCCATCTTTGGAGGAACCTGTCAACACGTAACAGCATTTTCCCCCTTTTTGGTGTCTGAATTCAGTCGTTATTTCTTAATTTTTTATAATTTCTATTGAAGCAAGGAACTTGCCCTTTTTTATGCTTTGTGGACAGGGTTTTCCCCTATTTTATGTCAAGCTGTTAGGCTTAATAGACTTTCAATTCTCATGGTTGGACATCTGAGTATTAAGCAGTGGCTGGAGTGAAAATAAACCCGCAATCAGCACATTTTAGAGACAAAATTGTCTACTTTCCTATCATAATTGGCTTTTGGAATATGATTTTGTCAATAGTAGTTCAATTCAATATGTCAAGCTGTGAGGCTTGATAGACTTTCAATTCTCATGGTTGGGCATCTGGGTATTTAGCAGCAGCTGGAGTGATAATAAGCCCACAATCAGCATATTTTTTAGACAAAATTGTCTACTTTTGTACATGCATCATAATTGACTTTGAAATTTCCATGAATTTTATTAATAATTCTATTAAGTTTTGTATCTTTTGCTGACACAATGCAGATGTCCGACTACTGCTTCATTCACAAACTAAAATACTGTGAGGTAAAGACTAGTAACTTTAAGTGGTTCTTCAAAGGAACAGCATTCAGCAGTACCTTAGTTTTACTCTTTTCTTTGCACGTGGCAATTATACTGTACTATTATGTTGAGTATGTTCATATTGCTCTGTGTGTACATTGATATGCATTCATTCCGCACTGTAATTCATGGTACAGTATCTCACTTATGTACAATGTATAACATTGAAAGGGTTATCCTGCATGAAATATAAATCTAACACGTACCAGTATTCTACAAGATGTACAATGTTGTACATTATTGCACATGTGGACTGTTACATATTGTTCATTTAAGTGTTTGTTTGTTTGTTTGTTTTGGGGACCTAATTTTTGTTATGCTATTCAGAATATCACAAAAGCAGTGTTGCACTGAAATCAATGATGGGAAATCCTGTGGCTGTAGTGTATTTACTGGCACTGCCTTTCTGCTGAATTTATTTTGTCAACGAAATATTAAATGGTCTGGAATACTATATAAATGACTGTGTCATGTGTTTTCTTTGGGTTTGTATGTATGTGTTAAGGAAAAATAATGTACAATTAAACCTTGTTATAATGAAGTCAGTTACAACAAGATACATGTACTGTAAAGGTGGATATTTTTACGCGAATAGTTTTGCGTGCTCGGCCAGGTAAAAAGAGTTTTGTGGTTTTTAATTCCGTGAAATCAAGACATCAACTACTGGAACATGGCAAGCAAAAATATTTGTGTGCTTTTATTTTTTGTCCCCGCCGAACGAGTTCGAGCAGGGGACTATGAAACGGGCTCCGTACGTGTGTGTGTCCGTGTGTCCGTGTGTCCGTGTGTCCGTCCGTGCGTCCGTGCGTCCGTGTGTCCGTCCGTGCGTCCGTGCGTCCGTCCGTGCGTCCGTGTGTGATCAAAATGTTCAAAATGCTACTCCTTCGCCATTTCTAACCCGATTTTGATTCTGTTTGCTTTATATGATAGCACTACATGGGAGCTTTGAAACTTCTATAAAGAATTTCAGTTGTGACCTTTGACCTTGACCTTTGACTTATATTGTACATTTTGCTTCAAAATGCTACTCCTTCGCCATTTCTAACCCAATTTTGATTCCGTTTGCTTTATATGATGGCACTAGGTGAGGGCTTCAAAACTTCTACACAGAATTTTGACCTTTGACTTCTTTGACCTTTGACCTTGATTTTTTGCCTATATTGTACATTGGCTACAAAATGCTACTCCTTCGCCATTTCTAACCCGATTTCGATTCCGTTTGCTTTATATGATGGCACTAGGTGAGGGCTTCAAAACTTCTACACAGAATTTTGACCTTTGACTTCTTTGACCTTTGACCTTGATTTTTGACCTAAATTGTACATTTTGCTACAAAATGCTACTCCTTCGCCATTTGTAACCCGATTTCAATTCCGTTTGCTTTAAGTGATGGCACTTGGTGAGGGCTTCAAAACTTCTACACAGAATTTTGACCTTTGACTTCTTTGACCTCTGACCTTGATTTTTGACCTGTATTGTACATTTTGCTATTAAATGCTACTCCTTCGCCATTTCTAACCCGATTTCGATTCCGTTTGCTTTATGTGATGGCACTAGGTGAGGGCTTCAAAACTTCTACACAGAATTTTGTCCTTTGACTTCTTTGACCTTTGACCTTGATTTTTTACCTATATTGTACATTGGCTACAAAATGCTACTCCTTCGCCATTTCTAACCCGATTTCGATTCCGTTTGCTTTATGTGATGGCACTAGGTGAGGGCTTCAAAACTTCTACATAGAATTTTGACCTTTGACTTCTTTGACCTTTGACCTTGATCTTTTTACCTATATTGTACATTTTGCTACTAAATGCTACTTCCGGCGGGGACATATATTACGCACCGCGTAATTTCTACTTTTCCTTGTTCCGTTAATTCCTGGTTGCGCGAAAATTTCAACACCACAAAAATTTCCACTTTTACAGTAACTGATACAGTGTACGTGTATAACAAGGTGATTTTGTAGGTTCTATTTATTGCTTTTATCCCTGATATAGCAAGATACCTGATACATAGGAAACTTTAGTGGTCCTAAGCAGCTTGTCACGAGGTTCCCCTGTACATATCATCAAAATATAAGCCTTTTGGGTGAACAATCCATTTTGATTGTGAAGCTCTCGATTGTGAAAAGGAAATCATGTACACTATGTATTTAATTTGACCTCCCACCATTTGGAAATTGCTTGCAATGCATTGAAAGGGTCTGCCAAGAAACTTGTCTGGCTGATGTGATTTGTTGGGACATTGAGTTGTTTTGTTGGGAGTACAGTGGACTCCCATTATAACGAAGTCCTCCGGACTGGCAGATTTCTTTTGTTCTTGAAGCGGGGGAGAACGTTTTCCACTTTAAGTGCCATTTTCATTGTGAAAGTTGCATGTGTGAGAGTCAAATTGCTCCTTCATTGTGTAGAAGAATACAAAAACAAAAAGTTGCTCATTCAACAAAGCAGTGTCTTTTTTTTAATCCTCATTTTCTGCTTTTCAGCAGTGATTAACAGCTCAAAGGGCATACATTGTAATGCACCCAGGCAGCATTGGCCAGCAAAATCGGGGAACAAATATTACAGCTAGGGCATACCTGCATGATAATAATAATAAACATAAATATATTTGTAATGAATATAAATAAATTATATATATATATATATATATATATATATATATATATACACATATATACATGTATATATATGTATATATATATATATATATATATATATATATATATATATATATATATATATATATACATGTATATATATAGATATATATATAGATATATATATATATATACATGTATATATATATATATATATATATATATATATAGATATATATATATATATATTATGTTCATAATAAATTATAATAAATAATTTGTATAGCACATATCACAAAAATAGATTAATGTGTCTATGCACATTGAAGGAAGGAACTAATAGAAATTAAGAAAATAGACATGAGAGAGAGAGAGAGAGGAGGCAAAACAAGATGAAAAGCAACAGCGCTATGACAAACGTATTGTGTTTAGCCTAGTCCACGGACACGTTAAAAAGATGTGCATATGAAACAGTGATGATGAATTTTACGTTCACCATCGTCAATCCTCTGGTTTTTCTCTAATGTTTGAAATTTTAATTCTTATCAACTAAAAAAAGAAGAAGGAAAGAATTATAGGGATGTGGTAATGTAAGTTCCGATCGAGTCTCTCCTGACATCAAGATAAAGCAAAACTTGATGAATGGTGAAGCCCATGCATATGATAGATATGGATCAGCAGGCAAAAACAGAGAGGTATCACTATTGCACTTTGCTAAACATCTACCGACTGAAAAATTCACAATAAATACTACATAACTATGACATTCTAGAGGTGTATTGAACACTCCCTCCACCCCGCTAAAAAAAAAAAGAAGAAATATAATGTATAAGTGATATTCTAAGGTTCTATTACCAATGATTACTGGAAAATTTCACAGAAGATGATTTCTAGCTCTTTGCCATAAGAATTTGCCGTTCGTTTGCATGTTTGCTTCTTGCTTTTTCCTTTGTTTGTTTGTTTGTTTGTTTGTTTGTTTTACCGAAGATGGTATCTCCTTTTTTTTTTTTCTTTCTTTCTTTTTTTCTGCTTTTTAATGCCTCCACCACGGAGTGTCACCGGAGGCATTATTTTTCTCCTTTTTGTTACTCCTTTGCACTACCATAGACTACTACATGCCCACCTTGGCACCTAACAACATGCAACTTGTGAGTTTTGAAGTGTTTTGTGCCTATTAGAGTGTCGGCAAAATGCGATCACAGGTAAGAGACGGACCTCACATATATACTCATCCCACAAACAGGGCAAATTTTGTACTGTAAACTAGCTGTAAAGACGTAAAACGAAGTTGTACTCGCGGCTCAGCTCGGCTCCGGTGTAGGTTCTATGCGGTCTAGAACTGTCTTGTGTGTGATCTACGCTATGGCTCCGACGGGCGGCTGCCGGGTGGTCGCTTGGAGGTGCAGCCCGGACGCTGGGGGAGCCAGGCCCAGGGTCAGACCTCGTGAACAAGCCCTCCGCGGTAGCATCACTCTAAACCCAACAGTGTAATGATGTCAAATATCAGTAGCAAACTGCATTAGAAATAGATTTAGAACTATTCGAGTTTCTAACACTTATACAATGGACTGAAGTGGTGAAGAATTTCGAGACAATATCGCCCGAGAATATATTGCCTGCCTCTCTGCCACTCTGCAATGCCAATGCCGTAATGGAGCGGAGGTGAGCTCTGAGAGTGCCATGCCAGCTAATGTTAGTGTCGTAGTGACATGACACTAAGTGTTATAGCATAGGAAGGGAAAGCCGAAAAGGGGATGGTACAAACAGTTATGGTTTAGATGGGGCTTCAGGTTTCAAACGTTTTATGATGATGATGAGAAAGATGATTGATGAGAAACCTCTTATGAAATATGAAAGAGCACATTATTCTAAGACTAAAAGAGGAACCCAAAGTTTATTTGATGAAATTATACTGAGTCAGATATCAAAAACAAGGTGATAGTAAAATACAGTGGACTCTCATTATAAAAAAGTCCTTGGGACTTTCTTTTGTTACATCGAAATTTCCTTATAACCGAACAAAAAAAACAATAAAAATGCATAGAGTGGATAAATGTTGCGGCCTGAATTTTTACTTCGTTGTAGGGCCTAACTGGAATTTCGTTGTAACAGGACGTCAGGAGTGCACTGGAAAAGGTGGGACCCACCTTTTATTTGGCCATTTGGATTACCAGGGTAGGCCCTAGACTTGATCTACTTTGTTTTAGAAGTAGGCTCTTGTTACTTTGTTTGTAGATACCTTGAGCCATTTCAAAACCAATTTTCGTCAAATAAACTTTGAATTCCTCTAGAATTGTATACTGTGTAGCATTTTGTAAAGTGGATTTTATGTATATTTAGCATAAAGTTAAAAGCTGTTTGAATCCTCATCTCGAGTTTCCAGTATTTAAAAGTACCTACCGGTACCATAGTTATGGGTAAAAGCGGCCTAACTGGTAAACTCGGCCACTTGTAATGCGCGAGCTGGGGGCTGAGTTTACCCATAACTACGGTACAGTATTTTAATCTAGAAAACCACTAAATCAAATAACTGTTGGATGAAATTCTCCGCATAGCAGGCCCTATTATGTAGCTGTAGAGAATTACAATGAGGCAATCCAGCTTCTTTAGTCTTGGAATCAATTTTAGTGAAACACTATGCTTTTGGGGAAATGCATACATCCTGTTTTGTGTTCTCTTTTTATAGGTTCTGTCCTTGTACAAATCGCTCCAACGAACGGCTCAGACGACCTTCCAGGGGGATACCAGGGCACTGCAAGGTACATTGCAATGTGCTCACGTCCTTAGCTCAAGCAGGGCTCGACACTAACGGTGGCCCGGTGGCCCAGGGCCACCAAAATTTCAGAAATGAAGAATTTGGTGGCCTGATCGGGCCACCAAAAAAGGTCGGATGTTTGCCTTTGGGCCACCAAAAATAAAAGTTAGTGTGGAGCCATGTCCGATATCACCCGATGGCTAGACAAGAGAGGTCAAATTGTTCTAAGTTATTTGGAACTAGTAATATAGCCACATAACAGGTTTTTTGTCTTGTTTTGTTTTGTTTTGTTTTTAACAATAATGCTACCTGAAAGATAAAGGATGAACAGCAAATGCTACTGAGAGATTCTGATCAATGCAAAATACTATAGTTACACAAGTTTCCACACTATGGTATGTATATTTTATATTTCATGTGGACTCCCATTCAAATATTTTGGGGAGTATTTTGGAGTATATCACTCATGTATTACTACAGTGCACTCCCGTTATAATGAACACAGTTATAACGAAATTTCGTTATAACGAAGTAAATCTTCTGGTCCCAAATTTATCACCATTAAAGTCTATGGTAAAAAATTCGCTTATAACGAACACGGTTATAGCGAAATTTCTGTTATAACGAAGTCTTTTCCGAGCGCCACAGACAAAGAAAAACAAAAGAAATGTGCTCCGTTATAACGAAATGTGAATTGCTTTCGAAAATTCGTAGCGGAACAAGCATTTATAGCTTCTCTGCATGGGTGAACGCTTCACACCACTGTGTGTTCGCTCTTTGTGTCACACACAGTTTCTGAGGGGAACTTGTGTTTATTATTGTGATATAATTATCCCATCACATTTCACATAGCTTTCCAGTGTATGATAAGTATTCAGCAAACAGAATATATGTGGTTTTCTTGTTTTCGTTATATATTGTATTTGTTCGGTTATAACGAAATTTCATTATAACGAAAGAAAACTGCCGGTCCCGAGCATTTCGTTACAACGGGAGTGCACTGTATTGGAGAGTATGACATTTCCACATCAATCTTTTATTTTCGTTTCAAGGCAAATCTTTCCTTTTCCTTGTAAACACAAACTGTATAT
Organism: Diadema setosum; assembly: GCF_964275005.1. Lineage (NCBI taxonomy): Eukaryota > Metazoa > Echinodermata > Echinoidea > Diadematoida > Diadematidae > Diadema > Diadema setosum. The sequence goes on from NC_092698.1 coordinate 6,826,931, forward strand.
GCCATGTAATTGGACAGTAATATTTCACAAAATGAGACTTGTAAGACAATGTTGTGAGTGCTTGAATACTCGATCAAGATCCACATTGATGGAATGAGAAAGAAATGTTACTTTTGAAGAGAAAAGTTAGCAATCTCTCACCTACAAGGTGATTTACATTAAGGAGTGGCGACATATTTGTTCTGCCTGAGGCAATATATTTTCATAAGAACTTTGTTAATTTTACAAATTAAGTTGACTCACCGACATTGCAAAGATAAAAACACTGAAATACCAGTATACCAAGTGAAGGCCTACTGTGTGTCTTGGAACCTCGTTTGTTAGACCATGAAAGAAATGCAGTTTTGCAATATGTTTATTGATGGTTTGTACCGACAATGTTAATAGGATACCAATGTGTTATGAAATTGTAATTACTAGCTGTATCAACAACATTTGTTTGGCACCATCATGATATTTCAGGTTGCTTTACTATATTGTTTCTTAAATGCCTCAAGAATGTTTGTGAAAATAACAGTAAATCATTTTTAGCACCACAAATCTTCTTTGTTCATATGATCTGTAATGAATAGATCTATCCCACAGATGGGACATAGAATGGAGGTCTTGTTGAATGAGAGTCACAGTTCATATGGAGGTCTCGCTGTACTCTTTAAAAAGATACAATTTGATGATAGGCAAAACAGGAGATCAGAGATTCAGTTGAATTGATAGTCAAATATTTTACCAGCAAGCATGTTTTATATTCAATCTCCCTTTTACAGCTGCTAGAGTGAGAATTCGAGATGAATTCAAGAAGAATGCCACCGAGTCGGACACAAAGGCTTTACAGAAGGTCAGTGCAGTCTTTAAATAGTTTTCGTAGAGATGAGGTGAGATGGGCAAAAGACAGTGAGATCTGTGATATTATTAATCTGCAAATAAAATTTTTGGAAATCATGCATTAACATGAATCATATACTGATAGTCAGAGCATAACTGTAGAGGTCTGTTGTCAAGGGAAGTAATGCAGAGAAACTTGGCTATGATTTTTGTCGAGCCCTCCGGAGGTGCGAGGAGATTAAGGGATCGCCTGTGGCGTCTGTCTGTCAGTCATCTGTCCGTCTCGTCCGTCCGTAACTCTACAAAACCTTGATTAACTCTCTACTGAGGACATTAATCTCAATCAAACTTGGAGGGACGAGTGGTTACAAATACAAAGTTACACAATTTACCAAACATGAAGGTCACCTCAAGGTCAAAGGTCACAAGCAGAGGTCAATGAATTTGAGGGCCCAAAGTATTTACGGCACGTTTCGATTATGGCTCATAACTTTTGATCCCTAGGTCCGTTTGTGACCAAACTTAGGATGGTAGATGTCCCTTGGGGAGTTGAATTTCACAAGGTCAAAGGTCACAGACGGGTCAAGGAACTTTTAGGGCCCAATGTTAAGTTTTTACGACGCGTTTCGATTATGGCTTATAACTTTTGATCCATATGTCAGTTTGTGACCAAACTTGGCTGGTAAATGTCCCTTGGGGAGTTGAAGGTCACCACATGGTCAAAGGTCATAGGTGGGGTCAATGAACTTCCAGGATTAGAAAAACATTAATTTCTTCTCCGCGAATGGGCGAGACACATTTTGGCCCTTGCCTTGTTTATGTCTCCTCCCAAAGGATGCTAGAGGAGTTATGTTTTGGGGTGGTTTGTTTGTATGTCCATCTGTCTCTTTCATGATTTGAGAAAAATTATTCACTGGATAATCTTGTTACGCTGCCCCGGTATGCTGTAAAGGTAGGGGATACCTTTTACAGACCTCCCAAAATGCAGCAAAACATTAAATATGAACCTCAGGGGACTTGTTTAGGCCACTGCTGAGAAATTTGAAAGTCAATAGTTATCTACAATTTGAATAATGCACAAAACTCAACTACTCAGTAGTTCTGTGTGTCAGCCACACTTAAGCCTTTTTGTTGCAGTCTTCTGTATTTTTTATCTATAAACACAAATCTAAAAGTATAAGAGCTGTTGTAATAACATATAGAGTGTGTGGCAAGAATGTATATAAAAATGTTTGTAGGTTTTGATGAACTTTCTTCACAAAATATACATGATGGACACACATGCAGTGCATGGGTCTGCAAAGGTAGCCTAGTAATGTACTGGAATTTACGGTGAGCCCCGAAAAAAATTCAATTCAAAATCTAACGGTCAATAAAAATGTACTAAATGTTACCTTCCACTTTCAATACTTTATGGGAGTTTCTAAAATGATACTCTCTTCAACATACCACTGTATTTATACAACTCTTCATTTAAGGCATGCAAATGGGATTCCCTACCTTTAATCATGCATGTTAGATGGGCTGGTCAAAAATTGGGAAATACCATTAGGTTGAGAGGTCACTGAACTTTGGCTGAAAATGACTTTTTTTTTAAAGAGATGTGACTTAGCTAGGTATGCTCAGTGGTAATAGAGTACCGAAGTGATGATATCACAGTCTTTTGTTACAGCTTGGGTTGGGGCCAGGTGGGAGCATAAATGCTTGGGCCAGTTGAGGTTGTTAAGAAACAGTTTCCATGGCAATGAATGGCTATTACATCACACTTTGGTACTCTGTATCATTTGCTTGGGATGGTTGAAGTGCAAGGACATTCGTTTTCATAAAATGACAGTGACAAAAGGTCAAGGGCAAATATTTTTCCAGCCATTACCATAGCTAGGAATCTTCAGTGATAATACACTCAGAAAAGAAAAAGAAAAAGAAAATAAACACTTTTTCAAGTTCATCTTTCTCATAGATTCCTTGGCTATTTTTTTTTTTTGTGTGTGTGTGTGTGTAATTTTTTATATACCATGTTAAAGGTAATTTAACTGGCTATCAACCTCGTAGGTCGACCAAAAAAAAAAAGAAAAAAAAAAGGTAAACTTAAAGGGATCGTATAGTTTTGTTTTAGACCTTATTTCAGGTTTCTAACATTTTTTTTTTTTTGTGTGAGATAATGAGTAACCTCATATGAAATATGAAAGAGCATGTAATTCTATATATATCTTTATATGATGAAAACTGGTTTTGAAATGGCTGAGATATCCAAAAAAGAGCGATTCTAATAAAGTGTGGGACCCACACATTATTACGATTGCTTTGTTTTACTTTGTTTTTGGATGTTTCAGTCATTCCAAACCCGATTTTCATCAGTAAACTTTGAATTCTTCTTGAAATGGTATATTCTGTACTATATCATAAGTGTTTTCTTGGTATCTTGCAAAAAGTTAAAAGCCCAATTCTCATCTCCACCAATACTGTACCATCCCTTTAATGTATGAGTGAACACATTCATTTTTCTCTTCCAAGACACAAAAGAAAAATTTGCAAAAATGGCCATATTGTTATTCAAACGTATGTGCTGTTCCATATACTATTGAAACAAAAGACAGATTCAACACAATAAGAAATGCAAATCAATTTGCAAAAATCAACCTATATAAGATCTATGTAATGTCTCTGTAACTCTCCAAAGATAAAGAAAGCAGACCATAATGGAGGAAATGAAAAATCTTCTGTTAGTGTTAAAGCTATTCAAAAGACATGAGAAGAAGCAATGGTAACAGAGAATAGAAAGATAGTAGAAATTTGAAATGTTTTTCCTAATTAAGGAAATTTGAAGTAATATTTGGTTCTTGAATTTGTCTCATGAATTCTTAAATTCATTAATTAAAAAGGAAATAAAGACATTCTCTCCATTCTATCACCTTCGTGTTTTACTCCCTATGTCATTTAAACTTTGAGCTGACAGAAAATTATCATGTTCCCCCTTCAGATTCCCCACTGTTTTCATTTGAGAATATAAAAAGAAACAAGGGAACGGAAACTTATTTCTGCTATTTCATTCATGTCTCTCATTGTGTTAAATTGGTCTTTTGTAATCATTGTTATCTTGAAGGGCATTTGCCTATTGATTTCAATATGTCAGCTTCTGCAATTGTTATCTTGTGCCTGGGAGGACAAAAATGAATGTGTTCACTCATGCGTAAAATTCCCCTCTGTGTAAACCTACCAGGTTGATTGCCAATTCAATAACCTTTAATATGGTATAAGACACAATGATTGTTATCAAGTGGTATGTTCGAAGGTCACTATGCGTTGATGGGATTGGTAGGTGAAATAGGACATAATTTGCATTCTTGAACATGATCAATGATGATAAAACAAACTTTTGTTAAATATGTCACTGTCTAGCCATACAGTTCCTCATAAGGTTGCCCAAGGATAGTACAATGCATTGGTAAGAAGACCAAAAATTGATTCACAGTTGGCCTAAAATGACAGGGTAAAAGGGCCAAGGTATAAGAAAAATAAAGAATGTAAAAAAAAAAAATAAAAAAAAAAAAATCTCTAAAATTTGGCAAAAACTCATCCTGTGTGAACTTCAAACATCTTTTTCTAGATCTGGATCAAGAAGTTGTACCACCAAGTGGTACTATATATTAAGATACAGCCTAATTCAAGTAAGTTCTTCATAGCAATGGCAGTGGTAGCTAAATTGGTGCTCAAGCGGGTGATGAGTCAGGTAGGGGACAAGTGTTTAAATTGACATTTTCATCTTTAAGAAAAAGACCTAAATGATGAATTCTTAGAAGGGGTCATCCTTGGATGATGTGATATTATACAACATGTATACAAACGTCCTTTACGCCTTGTTTTGTAAACATATTTATTTATATCTGTTATTTTCACATGTACATGTACATTATCACATATATTTTTGTATTCATACATTGTAAATATGTTTGTACTCTCATACCCCAAGAGGGGGTCGATAGAGTCAATAAAATCTTACAAATCTTACAAATGCATATATTTTCATTGCACTTGGTGTGAAATGCCATGCCCCCAAGATCCACAGGACTGATGGTAGAAAATATCTCGTCAAGATCATGTGGGACGCAGTTGTGGTACAATGCATAGATTCATATGTAGAGGAAAGATGTTCCAGTTCCCGGTGTGGTTCCATTGACGAAACCAACACAGTCATACAATACTGTAAAACCAGAAATTTTTGTTTGCATGGAACTTGTTCAAATTTCATGAGGAGCCAAGATTTAGAATTTAGGTAAAATGCACCTGAAAGTGTTTGTCTACACAAAATGTTCAAATTTGGTATGAAGGTCTACCATGATATGAGCTACAAATCAAAAGATATTTCGGACATGCGGCCCCCAGTGTTCCGTCTTTGATAGGGTCAAAGGTCATATTGTTGATGTATGGTTTATGTGTGCTCTATAGGCTACATTTCTCGACGGATTTTGTTCAAATTTGGTATGGAGGTTTATCACGATGTAATCTACAAGCCTGTCGATTTTGTATGTGCTGCCCCCAGTGTTCCGTCTTTTATAGGGTCAAAGGTCATGTTGTTGGTGGATGGTTTGTGTGCACTCTATAGGCTACATTTCTTGACAGATTTTGTTCAAATTTAAAGAGGCATAGTCCCGGTAGTGTAGATGGCGCTGTTGATGATACTGCTGATCACCGTTAGCATTGATACGAAGATTACCGAAGTTGAGCTGTCATCAAGAGTAAAGTGCGTAGGTGTTGCTAAGTAACGTTGCCTCTGTTGTCTTCTCTGTGCATCGTGCAGTCTGTAGTAATGCCAGGGTGCGTGCATATGTGCTTGTTATTATGACATCACAAAAGAAGTTTGCTAAAACTGTCATCCCCCTCAGCCGAATCATGAGCCGAACTGTGATCCGACCACTGGCTACAGTGAATCGGACTTCTTCGGACTTGGGGAAAGTGGGCCAAAGCGTAAGCGCTAAAGAGGAGTCAATAGCGTAGGTCTCTATAGGAAACTTGCGCCGTGCGCCCGCTTACGCATTTGACTAAAACACCGGGACCATGCACCTTTAAATATGAATATCTACCATGATATAATCTACAAGCCTATAGACTTTGGATCTGCTGCCCCCAGTGTTCTGTCTTTTATAGGGTCAAAGGTCATATTGGCGGATGGTTTGTGTGCGTTCTATAGGCTACATTTCTTAACGGATTTTGTTCAAATTTCGTATGAAGGTTCTGACATGATATGAGCTGCAAGCCTATAGATTTCAGATTTGCTGGCCCCCAGTGTTCCGTCTTTTATAGGGTCAAAGGTCATATTGTTGGTGGATGGTATGTGTGCACTCTATAGGCTACATTTCTAACCAGATTTCGTTCAAATTTGATATGAAGGTCTACCATGATATGAGCTACAAGTCTAAAGATTTAGGATGTGCTGCCCCCAGTGTTCTGTCTTTTATAGGTTCAAAGGTCATATTGTTTTTGTGCTCTCTATAGGCTACATTTGTTAACAGATTTTGTTCAAATTTGGTATGGAGGTTTATCATGATGGAATCTACAAGCCTATAGATTTTGAGTTTGCTGCCTCTAGTGTTCCATCTTTTGAAGGGTCAAAGGTCATATTGTTCATGGCTGGTTTGTGTGCGCTTGATAGGCTACATTTCTTGACAGATTTTGTTCAAATTCGGTGCAAAGCTCTACCATGATATAATTTACAAGCCTGTTGATTTTGGAAGTGCTCTCCCCAGTGTTCCATCTTTTATAGGGTCAAAGGTCATATTGTTGATGGATGGTTTGTGTGCCCTCTCTAGTGCCAGGGGATTGCATTGCACGGCAATGGAAATTTCGAGTGTGTTACTGACATCAATGATTTATAAATCTTTACATCTACTAATTAGTTTTAAGTTTTGGTCAATATTTTGCAAAGAAATGTAATTTTCTGGTGAAAAATAAGATTTTAGATTACAGTAACTTCTATAGCTATAGCATGTTTGTATTCAGTGTGTCACGCGTAATGATGACTGCAAGTTAGCCATGGTTTGTTGGCAACCATTTTGAAAATCAAGACATGTATCTTCCCAGTTAAAGAGGAAATCTGCCCCAAAATAGATATTCATAACTCTAAAACTAAAAGAAAGAGAGAAAAAAAAACCTACAGAACGTTCCAAAAATGATATGAAATAAGGAAGAAATGACACTTTCAAAATTCAAATTTTTTCAGAAGACATTTCTTGACCAGGCCTTATGAATGTTCAAATGAGTTGATGATGTCATGCCCTCACAATTGTTCATGTATGTTACATCAGAAATTCAGAAAAATGTTTGTTTGTAGCTAATTGATACAGGTACAGTAAAAGCATATTCCCATACCAAAATGTATGTTTATCAGATTTAACCCCTTTTTTTTGGTTCTTTTTATTTTGGGTGGTTTTGAGGCAAGTTTTATATTCATACAGCTGAAGTATGAGATTTTTGTAATTTCTGTATATGAAATGAATAAGAAATTGTGAGAGCATGACATCCTCACATTTGCTGATTTGAATATTCATAACAACTGGTCAAGATGTGTTATCTGAAAAATTCTGAAATTTCTGAATGTCATAACTTCCTTACTTCTTATTTGATTTTGATCATTTTTCCACTGTTCTGCAGGGATTTTGTTCCCCTCTTATGAAATTGATAAAATTCTGGTCAGGAGTGGATTTCTTCCTTAAATTGCCCTGTCACATAGGAAGTGCACAACTTGGTGCAGTAATAGAATTGATACATGTATCTCACAAAAGCTTACTACGACAATGTTACAGATGAATGTATCTTTGTATGTGTGTATATATGTGATTATGTGTGTGTTTGTGTATTATACTATGTACATACTAGGTGTTACAAAAACATTTAACATATTTCCAAAACTTTCTATCAGGATAACACTGACATTGATATGAGCAATAGCTGAATAGTGTAACTCTCCAATGTTGTTAAAGGTGATTTGAAAATGAAAGCATTAATCAGGTTCATTAAATTCATCTTCAAGATTTATTTTTGAGTTACGGTTCAGATTTTGCTCTATTTTCAACCCTCTGTACAAAACTTGAACTTTACACAGGGGTCAATTATTATGCATGGGAGTGTGTGGTTAACACCCAGACAATGGTCCTGAACAATGACCAGGTTTAAATGCTCATGAGAAATTCTACTATCACAGCTATTCTGATTCATCCTGAAATGTGTATATGCAAGCACATGAACACATGTGCCTACTTTTTCATGTGCATGCATTTTACCCCTTACCATGAATTCAAACTAGCAGTGGCCAGAGCAATCCATCATGAATCATCAAAGGAACCCCAAACCCAAAGAGAAATGTGGATTGAGTAAAAGCAGCAATATCAGTAGAACACATTTGATCAGTGAAAATTTTAGGAAAATGGGACAATTGATGCAAAAGTTATGAATTACATGAATTTTGGTGTTGGAACCCTTGGATGAGGAGACTACTTGAGGTTATGGCGTCATGTGTGGACAACACAAAGAAATTTAGTCAAAGGAAATTCCAAAAAAAAAATACTTTTCATGAAAATTACACATTCCATCAACTTGATACTGACATAATGTTAAAGGTAGCAATTATTCCTCCTGCTTTCTGAAAGGAGTTAGTCAAGTGCTCTTTTGTTATGCTAGAAAAGTGATTATTTTTGTGTGTGTGTGGAATTCCCTTTATATTTTCTTTATATTGTTGTCCACACATGACATCATAACCTTTAGTAGTCTCCTCATCCAGCGGTTCCAACATCAAAACTTTAAAGATTCATAACTTTTGCATCCATGATCCAATTTCCTCAGACTTTTACTGATGAATGTGTTCTATTTTTTACTACTTTCACTCAATCCACATTCTCTTTGGGTTTTGTTTCCTGTAATACTAATAGAGCATTGATGTGCCTTGGAGCAAGAGACCAGAAGTCTAGTCTGCAGAGCTCTGAAATGGTGGCTCTTACATTATTTGTGGTATTCATGTCTGTTGTTCAGGGTCATTGTAAGCATACACTCACTTACACATCATTGGTTCCAAATTTGCACAGAGATTTCAAATTTGACCAAAATCTGGAACTTAACTTTAAAATTAATCATGGACTTTAATGAAACTGATTCACGCTTTCATATTCAAGTCACCTCCAACTCAATTGTACGCTATTCAACTATTACCAGTACTTGTACCGATGAGTGTTATCTGATATCTAAGGATCAAAAGTGGGAAATGTTTTTTGTAACACCTAGTATGTGTATGTATATATGTAAATGCAGTTGACTGCAAAGAGAGAGAGAGAGAGAGAGAGAAAAAAAAAAAAGAAAGAGATATAATGATGTCACTCCACCATCACTGTTGGGTGGGTGTGTGAAAATCTTGTTTTTATCATAGTATGCACAGGATGTGAAGAGCCCTTGAGAGAAAGTGGGGGACATGGGAGCAGGTGTCTAGGCTTTGGATGACGAAGAAACGCTGAGGTCAAACGTAAAAGCTAATGGTCAATCCAGCCTTTGAAATGTGGCTATTGTTTTGTTGCTTTATGGAAAGCTGTGGACACTTTTAAGCATGCCCTTTTTTTCCCCTTCAAAACCCGTGGAAAACTATAGTCCAGAGTGAAGATATATATCCAACTTTAGAGCACTGTAACTAATGGCAGCCATGGGGCGGGGGGGGGGGGGGGGGGAGGGGGGTGGAACAAAAGCTCTTTTAATGGGGGAGAACAAAAGCTCTTTCAATGGGTTATGCAATGAGCCAGTGCAGAAATTATCTTCAAATTGTTTGATGCATCATACAGATACTTCAAGCCCCCAGTTAGAAATTAACATTGAAAAACAGTACCCAAACCGAGTTGGTCTATACTTGGGTAGGTGTCCGTGGGAAATGCATGTTATAGCAAGGTCAGCTCATGTATTTCGGTCAAGTCGCATGCTCATAGAGTGAAAGCCTGGTGTCCAATGCAGCATGTGAGCTCACATTCCATTTGCCCTGTGCATGTAATTCTATAAAATCTCCTGTTTTTAAAATTTTTTATTGATGATTTAAAGGGTGTGTACAGTTCTGGTCGAGGTGAAGATTTAGCTTTAAACGTTTTGTGAGATATCCAGAAACCACTCTATGAGATGTGAAAGAGCATGCACTTCTAAGGGGTATCAAAAGTTTATTTGATGAAAATCGGTTTTGAAATGGCTGAGATATCCAAAAACAAGGTGAAAGAAAGAGATACTATTAAATAAAGTTGGGGCATGTCGCCTTTTTTTTTTTGGATATCTCAGCCATTTGAAAACCAATTTTCATCAAATAAATGTTGAATCCTTCTTAAAATTACATGCTTTTTCATATTTCATAAGAGGATTTTCATTATCTCACTTAGGAATGTTCAAAACATGAATCCCTCCCTCAACCACTACTGTACAGTCCCTTTAATATACTTTTCATGCAGGGGCTTATAGAAATTATATACAGCGTGTCCCACAAAAATGCTAATGGCATTCTAAATGAGTATAATTTGAAAATTACCAAATCATATTGTATATAGTTTTAAAATCTTAAACTCGCATTTATTTTATACAACTGGCTTAAATTTTATGCGATATGGTCCAGTGAACACAGAGATATGAGCCTTCTTTCAGCACTCATCAGAAAACCTCTCAATCAAAGTTTCTTTATTACATTGAATGAAGTACATAGTCTGATTACGTGTGGAACGTTGTTTCTCCTACAACTTTGTTGAGGTTCTTGAATGAGGCTTTGCCTCACGTAGTCCATGTCAATGTTTTCTTGCATTCGATCTGTTCCTCTTCTCCCTGATCTGCCCTTGTTAAGGTTATTTGCTTGTACCAGTTTCCCTGTATTTGAGCACATTTTTGAGTATTGTCGCCTTGCATGGTGCTCTTTGATTGAATTCTGCCCCGAATTCATCTTGTACCCTGTTCAGATTTTGATCAGATTTCGTCTTGTTTCGCTGAACGCATTAGGGAGGGATGAATGAATAGGTCATCCCCAAGTCCTGAACAAAAAAAAAAATATCCTTGCAGATTTACTCGCATGGCTGAATGTGAATAGATTATTTGCCCCACTTGAATAGATAACAAATTTTCTTAGCTGAACCTGACTACACATACTACTTAATACAAAACTTGGATGGAGAGGTTTCCTGATGTGTAATGAAGAAATGCTCATATCTTTGTGATTATTAGACCATATCTCATAAAATTTCATCTGTTTGTAGAAAATGAATTGTAGTGTACGGTTGTGAAGATATAAACAATATCATGTTGTAATTGTCCCCGCCGAACGAGTTCGAGCAGGGGACTATGAAATGGGCTCCGTACGTGTGTGTGTCCGTGCGTCCGTGCGTCCGTGCGTCCGTGCGTCCGTCCGTCTGTCCGTCTGTCCGTCCGTGTGTGCGTCCGTGTGTGATCAAAATGTTCAATTTGCTACTTCTCTGTCATTTATGAGCCAATTTTGATTCTGTTTGCTTTATATGATAGCACTACATGGGAGCTTTAAAACTTCTACACAGAATTTCAGTTGTGATCTTTGACCTATATTGTACATTTTGCTACAAAATGCTACTCCTTCGCCATTTCTAACCCGATTTCGATTCCATTTGCTTTATGTGATGGCACTAGGTGAGGGCTTCAAAACTTCTACACAGAATTTTGACCTTTGACTTCTTTGACCTTTGACCTTGATTTTTGACCTATATTGTACATTTTGCTACAAAATGCTACTCCTTCGCCATTTCTAACCCGATTTCGATTCCGTTTGCTTCATATGATGGCACTAGTTGAGGGCATCAAAACTTGTACACAGAATTTTGACCTTTGACTTCTTTGACCTTTGACCTTGATTTTTGACCTATATTGTGCATTTTGCTACAAAATGCTACTCCTTCGCCATTTCTAACCCGATTTCGATTCCGTTTGCTTTAATGTGATAGCACTAGGTGAGGGCTTCAAAACTTCTACACAGAATTTTGACCTTTGTCTTCTTTGACCTTTGACCTTGATTTTTGACCTATATTGTACATTGGCTACAAAATGCTACTCCTTCGCCATTTCTAACCCAATTTTGATTCCATTTGCTTTATGTGATGGCACTAGGTGAGGGCTTCAAAACTTTTACATAGAATTTTGACCTTTGACTTCTTTGACCTTTGACCTTGATTTTTTACCTATATTGCACATTTTGTTACAAAATGCTACTTCCGGCGGGGACATATATTACGCACCGCGTAATTTCTACTTTTCCTTGTTTTAATATTATGCTCATCTAGAGTGTCATCAGCATTTTTTTTTTTTTGTGGGACACGCTGTGTATATATATATATATATATATATATATATAACGAAGAATCAAGAAATAAACTGGTAATGCATTTTTTCCGCCAGTAAAGAATGAGTTTATTCGACTCGAATTTTCGGTGGCCTCCACCTTCTTTAGGAGTCTTGACAATGACGGTACCAAAACACAAATTGAACATGTTCAATTTGTGTTTCAGAGTAAACATGGACAGTAATAGTAGAAGATGTGTATGTCTTACCATTAAGCAATGTTACATGCGCGTCCACAAGCGTCCACTGCAGTAAGGACTAATTTTGTGACACAAAATTTGTCATTACTTGAGGTTTGCTGCTCCCCATCATTGTCGATTTTCCAAAGGCAGTTAAGTCCGAAAAGGCACCTCAGCAAAATAAAACCAAAATGAGAAAAACGGTTCTTTTGTCAGTGACGATGAACGATTACACAATCGTCACTGTCCAAACATCTGAATGTACACATCAAGATGCACATAATAAGGTGGCAGCGATGCGAGTCAGAGTAAAGAAAGACCCTCCGTTCATAGTCCATGTGTGTAGTAGGTCCATGCTGCAAGTGTAAAGGCCCTGTCACACCTTTCCAGGTAAGCTACGGGCTTGTTGCGAGTAGGGATTTTCCAGTATGCAGGAGAATTTTCTGCGGGCAGACAAGGATGTCGGTGAATTCCATACCAGTGCGTCTTACTGCTAGACGCATGCTATATTACCTGCTACTTGCATGTATTCCTTGTGACCTGCGTGAGTGCTTTGAAACCAATCCATTTTCAGCTACGAGCGACATACGGAGACTGCGAAGTACCTGCGTTAAAGCCGCGAAGTACCTGCGTGGGAATTGCACACACAAGTTCGATTTACCCGCAGCCAAGTTTTGAGCATAACCAAAACTTTTTCCGGGGGAGTCGCAGGGATTGCTCGCAGAGATCCACGCAAAACGCCAGTAGGAGGCCATTAGTGGCAGCACCTCGCAGGTAACGCCCACGCAGGTACTTCGCAGTCCCTGTATATGCAGACAAGATGATGACATTCTGTGGGACTTCTGCCATTCCTTCAGAGGGATTCCTTCACTGAGTTGTCAGCCCTCACTCGCCACCCATGCGCCTGACACGCAGGTCACACAAAAATAGACTATAAGTAGCATGGGTCCAGCAGGTAAGATGCATGCAAAACTTCCCCAAATCCTTGTCCTCCTGCAAAAATTGTCCTGCATGCTGGAAAATCCCCACACGCAACAAGCCCACCTAGCTTGCCCGGAAAGGTGTGGCAGGGCCTAAACGTGGCTGAGGGTAAATAGAACTTGTGTGAGCAACTCTGGGTAACTACGGGTGAGATACATGACAGGTACTGTCATGTACGGGTCATCTGCGGGGACCTCCGGGTAGTAAACATTGTTCTTCGCAAGTTGCACTCAAGGCTTGCCCGGAAAGGTGTGACATGGCCTTTAAAGATGTGAAGACGGCTGTATGACATGGAATTAAATGCAAAACGTGTGTGGAGTTTTATTCACACAGTTTGTAACATTTATATGCCATATTGATGCACTAGATGTTCTGAGTTTTAATCTTACAATGCCTGTAATGTACTCAGTTTCTTTTGCTTTCAATTTGATGAGTTCCTTGAAGTGGCATGCTCAGAATATTTTTATTTTCATCCTCAGTTACTGAAGATTGGCGAAGATGTCAAGGTTTTGCTAGAGAAAGCAGTAGCACAAGGAGTGTTGAATGAAGATGGCAGATATGGTAAATATGGTGCTCTCATTTGTCAAATACTAAATTTGTTCATTTCATCTTCTTTACATTATCAACCCAAATGTATTTTCACTGTGAGAGATGAATATTTGTACTTTTATGAATCAAATCTAAAGTAAAGAATATGGAAAGATAAAGTAGAGTTTCAGAAAGTCACAAGTGGAAAAAAGATCAGAAATTGAATATTCAATCATTGATTGAAGGACAAGTCCACCTTCATAGACATGTGGATTGAGTGAATGCAGCAATATCAGTAGCAAACATCAGTGAGAGTTCGAGGAAAATCGGACAATTCGTTCAAAAGTTGTGAATTTTTGAAGTTTCTACTCGGTCACTGCTGGTTGAGAAGTCTACTACAGCTTGTGATGTAACATGTGTACAGTGATGTAAAGAAAATATGAAGAAAATTCAACTTTTTTCACATAATAAAAGAACGCTTGACTTGCCTCTTTTAGATGACAGGGGAATAATATTTCCCTTTACATATGTTTTTGAATTTGGACTTGTCCTTTAACAATTTTTTTTTTTGTCACTAAAAAGAAAAATATTCACATAAATTATGTGGTATGCGAGTACATGGTAAGTTAGGAATACAGTACAGTCAAGCCTTCCATTAATTGCATGTATGTGGATTGGCAAAGGTTTCGACTTAAATGCAATATTTGATGAACATGATGGCAGTTAGTTAATACATGGGAATTTGAATCAGCTTTGCCAGACTGACTTTGACTGCAGCTGTATACACAAGCCAAACATTTGATATGCAGCAAGATGTTTGTTTGTTTTTTCTATTTTGAAACACACAAAGTTTGCTGTAAAAAAAAAAAAAAAAAAAAAAAAGTTCACTGTACCTTAGCCATTTTCTATAATTGCTGGTACTCCTCAAAGGCAGGGATGTATCAAAATTGCATGATGAAATATCCAGAACAAAGGCACTCGGCTTCCGTCAAAGTGGATTTTTCATTAGCGAAAGTTTGCAGCGATTTAATAATGCTTTGTTCATGGTGTTTGTCTTCCTTGCTTTGTTTTGGTTTTTTTTTTTTTTTAATCTCAATGCTGCTGTGAACAGTGCTACTGTGAACAGTGCTACATCCGTGAGAGACAATTGATTTGCTCCAAATTCATAGTTCAGCAAGAATATTTTTTTATTTTTTTTTTTTTCAAATGATTGAATTTCAGATAATTGTGATTTTGCCCCAAAGCATTAAATTCATCAACAGAAGAAAAGTGTCTTTTGAAGCCAAAAGATATTATGATTTGTAATTATAAATGCCTTCAGCAAGGTTGTGATGCTAATTGCAACAGAAATTGTTTTCTGATAACGTGGGCAGCTTGGAAAGACAGTGTAAAGTAGGTATGCGCTATTTGCAAAATTTCTGTAAGTATTGAATATGAATAGATCCCATGTACACAGAAAAGTCTTCTTGTATGTCCCTGAAATATACATGTGTACTATTTTGTTGAATGCCAAAACATGATTTTTTTTTTTTTTTACTTAAAAGCAAGAGGAATGTTTTAATTCTCTATGTGGGACTGGAAAATGTCCTTTCTACCCACAACTCATACAATATTTTGAAAGGGAAAGGAAAAAAAATCATATTTACGTAGAAGTTCAAGCTCTCATTCACCAAACAAAAGAGTTACCATGATTTGAATTGAGTTTATTTCCACATCAGGCATTAAAACAACGCCAACATCATTGGTCATACAAAAAAAAAGACAAAGTAAAGACAAAAGCAAACAAACAAACATACAAATGATAGTGAAGGAATCTCATAAAGCACACAATAGAGGCTTGTTCGTAATGATCCCCTTAAAGTAAAGTAACACAGATTCGATGTACAAAAGCAGAAGATTAAGGTGTTGTTGTTTTTTCTTCTCCAAATTCAGAGGTTTCGCAAGTGATGTAATGTAGCTCCTACATGGTTTACATTATGAATTCTTCACATTATGTTTCACTCTTTATCCACCTCCGTTGACATTCCCCCCCCCCCCCCCCAAGCTTTGAGAATTCACGAGCACCTTCTCAGGGAGGACAATGCCCCACTTCCACCCAAGAACAAGGAGGACAAGAGATGAATGGTTACCATGGGATCGTGGATACCATGGTGATGAAAAATTCAGCATCAAGAGGAGACAGCATGTGCAATGTGTGGCTGAGCAAGTGTGTGGATAATGGTGCTTACTTGAAAGTTGTATCGAACCGTACCCTAAGAAGATTACATCTTTCTCTGTTTTTTCTTCTTTTTGATACGTTAATATCAACTCTTACAAAAGGGAGGTTTGAATTATTCTTTAAAGTTAAGAAAAAAGATTCTCTTGTTATACTACGTATCATAACATGAGTGAAATCGATGTAGTCTCAAGTGACTTATTGAAATATGCACAAGATTCAGCATTTAAAATAGTGGAAAGATTACAGTGAATGATAGTATTTTGTATAATTGCACTTGAGGAAGCATTGATGTATATTTCCTCTTGAATGAAAGGGAGAGAGAGAGAGAGAGAGAGAAAGAAAGTTGTGTGATTACCAGTACATTTTGTCTTCCCCACACATTGTACTTGCATATCTGCTAATGTGTGTGAAGACTGCCAATACGTTGCTCACTCAATACTTGCTTTTCAGTTATGCAGCATGATGGATGATAATAAATATCTTGTCAGAGTGTGGCCCAGGAGGCAGGTGTGTGTGTGTGTGTGGGGGGGGGGGGCACGGGATTACCCCATCCTTGTCCTTGGATTCCTGCAGACACACTGAATCCCCATGGTTGTACGCACATGTTTCTTAACAAGAAGTCCTTTTGTTAACGTCACACTGTCCTGAAATTTACACAAGATGGCCATACAAATACAGTGTATAGGTGCAATCACACATCGCCGGTTTAGATGGCGGTTCATGGCGGTTCAGCAAATCGCCGTGCTCCGCCAAAGACCGTGTTTACACCGTACACAAACCGTGGTCATCCGTCACCCATCCGCCATGAACCCCGAGAACCGCGGGGAACCGCGGGGAACCGCCAGAAAAATTAAACATGTTTAATTTTTCGTGGCGGTCTTGGCGGTTTGAAATGGACCGTGTTCACATCGCCGTTCATCGTGTTAAGAACGGCATCCTCCGTGTTTGCACCGCAGGATCCGTGATAATACCGTGTTAACACCGCCATAATTTTCAAGCGAAAAGAAACAATGAACTTAAAAGAATAATGGCTCCGGCGACACCTCGTGGCGGAGCAGTAAAAAATGGAGATAAACGCAAAGATGAACCCATAATGCAAGATCGGGCAAATATATTGAATGCTACAGTTTCCTTACTTCTTTAACACATATACAGTAACAAATAAAGTTTAATGTTCAAAAAGTTGTTGAATAGTATGTTGAATAGTACATCATTTACATTAAAAGGTAAGTTCATAATTTTATCAAAGCTTAACAGCTTTTAAGATGGCCAGCAACGTGTTACACACAGAAGACTTATAATGTAAATATGTTAGGTTCTGCTTTCGTGATTATGTATGCCATTTTTGTAAGACATGTTGATACAGATATAGTGAAACTTAAAAGAGTAGAGGGAAAAGCAATGTTGAAACTTGAAAAAACACCATTATTATGTTACATGAACCTGTAAGTAAAGAGGAAACTATGCACATAATACTATAATATGCTTCTTTGATAATGTATAATGTGCATAATATGTCTTTTTTATTGACTGCTGTTAAAGATATCATTATTATATCATCATCATTACCGGTCTTTGATAAAGCGCATAATACCTTTGGCAAGGTCTCTATGCGCTTTAGAGGGGGAACAAAAAGATAAACAGGAAAAGGTAATTTCAGAAACAGTAACATGTTGCATAAATCATCATCTACAATCACTATGTTACTATTTTAACAGTTAAGTATTTAAAAACATTTTGGACTTATTGATGGAATTTGCATGTTCTATCACTTGGGATGCTGTTCCACAGTTCTGGGGCGGCATAAACCACGTTTGCCATCTATAGTAGTTTGTCGTAATGGATCGAGGGTATCACATACAGATTCCCTTTACGATTTAGGAACTCTCCTAGGCTCATATTTCACAAGAAGCTCTGAAAGATAAGAAGGAGCAATTTTGTGAAAACATGGATAAACAAGCAACAAGATCTTAAATTCAACACGCCGAATAATTATGTGAAAACTTAATTAAGAAAGAACAAAAAAAGAGAGATGTTGAAACAAGCAAGTACTTGTACATCACTTGATAAATAAACCTACAAATGAACAGGAAACTTTGGAAACTATTTTGGATTCTGCTTTGAAAGGTATGTCTTTTTAATGACAGTTAATACGGATATTTTAAGAATTAAAAGAGAAAGAGAAAAGTCACATTGAAACTTGAAGGTAATTGGTTGTTGCATCACTTATATCAATCTGTAAAACACAGGTGGTTACAACGTTTCATAATTTCTTTAAAATTGTGTTTACCTAACAAAGCAAAACGCTCATCGTTGAAACCCATTGAGGACAAGTGAAAGGGCTCTGATTGCATCCAACTACATGGGCTTGGTATGGACTCCTCCACCTTCCGGGACGATACGTGTTACTACCGCGTCAATCCGCGTTTGCTCCGTGTTCAAAACGTGTTGAGAACGTAGTCAAAGTGCTTTCCGCCATCATTGGGACACGGTTCACGGCGGTTTGAGAACCGCCGTGAACCGCCATCTAAACCGGCGATGTGTGATCGCACCTTATGGAATTTTTCTATTTCATTTGCACTTGGCTCCGAACTTAGTCAACAGCCACTCAGCAGAAGCAAGTGCCATGCCTACGGAAGGTCACACTATGGCACCCAAACCACATACGAAGGCTGCAAGAAGATGCGAATTTTTATTAAGAAGTTTACCCGAAGGACACACACCGTAAGATAGGTGCATGAAACCGTGTATTGAGAGTGCAATGGCCTTTACACGAGGGGTGAACTGGACACATGAATTCAACACAAATATTAACCCTCGCAAGGTGTTCGGGCAGTTTCTTGGCTTTCCAACGAATCTATCACTGCTCACAAAGTTGCTGCTGAAGCCTGAGAAACTCTACCTCAAGAATAGCATGATTTTTATACGATCATGGCCAAATTTGAACATTTCTTTTACTTTGTGTCCATCTTTGCTCAAGTTCGGGAGAGTGTGACACCTGGATCAAGAACTTCATTTTGAATTCATTCAGTTGTATGCACGGTACCATTTGTAACTACACGTGAGATGGTTAGACGTTTTGTTAGCCATTCTAGCTATCATGCCCCCATTCCACAGAGATTTTCTCTCATCGGTCACTCATTGGAAGCAAAGTTTATCGCTTCCGACCACCAACCTGAAGTGTATCGAATCACAGTCCGATTAATCCGCCTTGTGTTGGTCGACTGTCAGGTCCGTGTCAGACATGTCGGGCTGTGATTCGATAAGGCAAGATCATCCGATGAGGATCACACGCAACATGTCTTACACTGATCTGATAGTCGACCAACTAAGTCGGGTTCATCAGACTGCGATCCGATACACTTCGGTGGGTGTCCGGAAGCACAAACTTAGCTTCCGATGAGTGACCGATGAGAAAAAAAAAATCTCTGTGGAAGGGTGTATGTAGTGTGTTCAAATTTATGGCTGTTTTCACTACACGTACTAACAAGCCATTACATTGACACCTGTACATATTCAATGCATTTTAGTACATGTACCAACAACTTTCCGTTTGTTACGACAAATTTTTGTTTAAAAGTATGCATAACATTTTGGTGCGTTAGTAAACTGTTCCAAGACGAGATTTACACTAGTACATGAATATCCATTTTATGACGACCAGTTATGTGCATAATTCTACAAGAAAATCTTTAGACTAAGAATAACTGAATGATAATTGAATGCCTTCGAGCAGTTTGCAGCGAGTTTCCGTGATGTTGGCATGTATCTATGACAAGAACGCAAGCCGTACTGAGGTTAAACATTTCTATGTCCCTTCGAATGTAGATGAATAATTTCAGAGACCGAAATGGGAGTAGAAAACTGAGTAAATACCAAATGAATAAAGAAACAAAGAAACAAACGCCATCGTATTTCCTTGTCTTTGCATTATAAGCCCTGTTTTAACAGATCTTACCTCGACAACGTCGGGACAATGTCCGGAAAACAAAATTCCTTGCCTCGGGCATAGGCAATAAAATCGCAGGAGAGACCGAGGGGTACCGTTTTAACAGACACACACGGAAGACCTTCTCCGGGTAGGTTTCCATAGCAACCTACCCGTTCATGCATGAAGTGGGCGTGGTTACAATCCATGCACATGATCAGCGAGCGGCTCGAGCGGTGTGCCATTCTGTTTGGACTACATCGTATTACGCATGCTTGTATGTATCAGGGAATGTGACTGCGAGAGCCGGGGGAATGTCGGGGTAATTACCCTTACTGGCTAGGGTAGAGTTTGGGGAAAAAATCCCGCGGCAACGTCCGAGCAGCATTTTGTGGAGACTGTTTTAACAGGCTGGGTGAAAAAAAAAAAAATAAATAAAAGAGAAGAAAGATTGCCCATACTTTGTCGCGATAACTTTGGTTTGAAAGGGTTTATTACAACTGGGATTACATAAGGATATGATTTACATGGTTTTATAACTCATCTTCAGTTTGGAAAGTTTGGTTATTTATGTAATTATTTATTCATATATGAACTGTATATTGCTCGGATATTAATTGATCAATGGAATGAATATTACCGAAGGCTAATTGAAGCTACCAAAAAAAAAAAAAAAAAATTCCTGTTGTGAATAATTCAAAATACATGTATGTGATTTATTACCTGGTATGCCCCTCCACATTGTTTGTTTGTTTGTTTTTTTTAATTCAGAAGGCAATGTCTAAGGGGAAAAAGTCAAACTATACAACAGGGAAGTATGATCCTGCAACATCGTGGATAGCAATGTGTAGGACCTATCTAAATGATCCCCCTGTGTTTCACTTGTAAATAGCAACTTCAGGGACGTAACTTTATTACTATGGTACATGTACGTCTTTATAGACGGGACTAAGCAGGAAACTTTTTCCTTTCCTTTTTGTGCTTCAACATGTGAAAGTGACTAAACGACAAAAATAAAACCTAAATGAAATTCAACACTTTTTGTGTGCATTCTATTTGATTTAATTTTGTATTTAAAGAGTTTGAGTTGGGGTATTTTCATGAAAACAATCACTGTGCCAAAATGTTCAGTCGATTTCAACAATTTAGGTGCCAAAATGTTATTATTAAAACTTTTTTTTTCCAATTAGGTTAAAAGTGGTTCATTCAAATGTATTTGTTTAAAGCCTTGATGTCTGAAAATAAACAGATGAATTTAACTTGACAACCAGAAATCCACTGTGTGAATAGAGACTGCTATATCAATGTGGATTGCGGCAACTGATTTTGGAATACTGTATTTGCGTATGAGTCGCTATTGTGCTCACATTCTGTATTCAGTTTCAACAAAAGAAAGTTCAAATTGTTTGGAGTTAACTTTTCTTTCAAATTCTGTTAAAAGTCTGATACAAGACACGATATTAAGGCTATGATCAAAATACAAAATATATGTATTTACACATAATTATCGGGGAAGATTGTGGATTTTGAAATGCAGACTTTATTCTGTTGTTCCTCATGAAATTTCGAAGTTAATTGACTTGAAAGGTGGGAGGAAGGCAAACTTTAGGAATGTTCTATCATTTTGTCATAATGGATAAAAGTGTAAGGTTATAGTGTGTGTGTGAAACTTTGTGTTTCCGATGAAATACATGCATATGCGTACCCAGTGCACATGTGTGTGTGTGTGTGTGTATGTGTGTGTGTGTGTTACAAAAACTAGACGTTCACTCAGTCACATAGCATGTGATAGATCAATAATTAGTTGAATAAAAAAAAAACTGGAAAACAAACTCACTGTTGCGACGTTTCGCCAATTATGACTGGCTTCTTCGGGCGAATGAAGCTCCCGATGATTGTGCAGAGCGCGCTGGCACAGCGAAAGACGGCTTGGGATCGTGCGAACGGCCCGGTCCCACGCGTGTTATTAATTGAGATCTCCTCTCTTTTAAGT
Source organism: Diadema setosum (assembly GCF_964275005.1). Taxonomy (NCBI): domain Eukaryota; kingdom Metazoa; phylum Echinodermata; class Echinoidea; order Diadematoida; family Diadematidae; genus Diadema; species Diadema setosum. Next base: position 6,848,938 of record NC_092698.1, read on the forward strand.
ATGGTCTCTCCACACGTTCCCAGATGGCTTCCTTAAAGGAGACCTCAGGATGATTTTCAGATTTTTACATTTGAACAACTATAAATTAGTTATACTGAGGACAGAGTTTCAGAATTGGTGATAATTGGGATAAAGAAAAAGAATATCTTCAAAATTTAGAACAAATTACAATGAGCAAGGATGATGACATGGCAGAGTCACCATAAGAATGTATGTGTTGGGGCTCCAGGAAGCAGAACAAAAGAAGAAGGCATGCATAGATTATACACATGTGAACTCGCAAGAAAGCGGTATTGTAATGGAATTACACTGCTACATTTTTGAAATATGTGAACCTCCTATGTCATCATCCTTGTTCAGTGTAATTTGTTTAAGGTTTTTCAAAGTATTGTTTCTCTGCTCAAGAATCACAATAAATTCTGCAAATCTATGCATGGAGTTGTCGATTAATGTACCACATGATGTGAAATTATGAAAATCGTCTGGAATGTCCCTTTAACGCCCCTCTCAAACCATTTGGATTCTCTATCCAGAATGATCACTTCATTGGTGTTAAAAGAGTGTTTGCTAGCGTTGATATGTGTGTATACTGCTGAATCCGAGATACTCTCTGAGCTGCTGGGTCTTCGGTAATGGTTCATGCGAGCTCTCAGTGATTGTTGGGTCTCTCCTATGTAGAAATCATTGCAATCCTCCTGGGAACATCGAATGCCATAGACCAAGTTTCTCTGCTTTTCTTTTGCGACTCGGTCCTTGACATGCACTAATCTCTGTCTAAATGCAGGGCTCCACACTTAACTTTTATTTTTGGTGGCCCGAAGACAAACATCCGACCTTTTTTGGTGGCCCGATCAGGCCACCAAATTCTTCATTTCTGAAATTTTGGTGGCCCGACGTGCATTTTTGGTGGCCCTGGGCCACCGGGCCACCGTTAGTGTCGAGCCCTGCTTAATGTGTTGTGGAGCTTAAAAGCGGTGGTGATGCCCTGTTTCTTGAATAGTCTCGTGATCTTGTCTGACAAAATAAATCATACACGTACGGGATAGTGATGGTGACTTTCCTTCCCTGTACACCGTGAGCTCTCTGTGTGTTCTTGCTTGGTTGCTTCGGGGTGTCAGCTTTAGAGAATGCCCAGTCAGGTATCCACATCCGGTTAAGGCGTTTTTGATGTTGGTCTTTTCCCTTGTGACATCAGATGAACTGTGAACTGTGGTGCTCTGTGGAAGAGGGTCCTGATGACAGCAAGTTTGTGAACCAAGGGGTGATGTGACTGGAAATTTAGATACTGGTCCGTATGGGTTGGTTTTCTTTACACTGAAGTGGAGAGGGTGTCATCAGATTCGACGTGGACCTCAACATCTAAAAATGCCAGATTCCCATCCTTGCACGTTTCTGTGTGTAAAGGAAATGCGCGTGTCCAAGGAGTTGATGTGACTGAAGAATCTTCATGAAGGATGACAAAAGTGTCATCCGCGTAACGGCCGGAGCCAGATACGTGGAATGTGTTTGCGGAGTAGGTACTTGGTGCTGTGGTCTCAAACTCTTGCATGTAAATGTTAGCTAGTACATGTATGGGCGAAACTGGTGATCCCATAGCACGTACATCCATGTTGTTTTATGTAGCGCTTGCCGTTGAAGGAGAATTCGGTTGTGTTTAAACACACTAATAACGCTTCAACAGTCTGGTCTATAGAGAGTGAAGTACGATCCTTCCAGCTGTTATCCCTACTGAGACATTTCTTTACTGCTTCCGATGAGGGGATCGATGTAAATGGAGCACTTACATCATATGACACTAAGGTTTCACCATCCTCTAGTTTGAGGTGTTTAATCTTCTCAACAAAATCCTGGCTGTTTTTCACGACGGATGAAGTGACGTTCCTACTAATGGGCTTAGAATGTTGGCAACATGTTTGGCAAGGTTGTAAGTTACAGAGCCAGTACAGCCAGGTCTCACTGGAATGGGGTCAGGTTTATGTACCTTTGGCAAGCCATAAAATCCTGGTACTGTAGGTTCTGTAGGTGGAGTCAAGAACTGTTTTTGTCTATATCGCTGAAAACACCTTCCCTGTGAATCTTGTTGATGACACCAAGCCGTCTTTCTCGCGCTGGACAAGGTCCTGTGCGCTCTGCACAATCTCGCACTATTTAAGGGTCTTTCCATCATCGGGAGCGTCATTCGCCCGAAGAAGCCAATTGGTAATTGGCGAAACGTCGCAACAGTGAGTTTGTTTTCCAGGTTTGTTTTTTTTTTTATTATTATTCAACTAATTATTGCTCTTGTACTTCGACTCACTCCTGGATGAAACAATGAGAAGAACTTACATCAGTATACAGTAGCATGTGATATATACATTGTACTTGTACTCTCATATATCACATGTAGCCTACAGTGCACTCCCGTTATGACGAACGCGGTTAGGTTATAACGAAATAAAAATTCAGGCCGCAACATTGTCTTTTATATGTTTTATATTGTTTATTTCTTCGGTTATAGCGAAATTTCGAGATGAAAGAAAACTGCCAGTCCCGAGGACTTCGTTAAAACGAGAGTCCACTGTAGACTGTAATTATTTCGATATCTATTTACACACCAACGCAGAAGTTTCATATTTTGTATATGTATATGTATATGTATATGTATATGTATATTTATATGCATGTGTATGTGTGTGTATATAAATATATATACATGTATATATAATTGTGTGTGTACATATATATAAATATATATATATATATATATATATATATATATATATATATATCCTTCCTTCTTCATATCTCGCAATATGTAAAATTAATTCAGGAGAAGCCAAAAAGTTGTAGCAATGATTTTTTTTCGCAAACATTATCCCAATTCACCTGTACGTGAATCTTATTCGAAGATCCAGCTGAGGCACGCGGCTGGTTGTTATTGAAAGCTCTCTGCCCCCCAAAAGGAACATGCCCATAAAAGGGTTGAAAGGTTGGTCCGTCGGATAATCGAGCTTGGGTCCGCCTGAACCGCTATGACGTCTGCTTTAAGGCGTTGGCTTTCCATGCCAAAGACCCGGGTTCGATTCCCGGCGGAGACCAATTTTTCAATTCTTGCACTTTTCCGAAAAAGGAGGAACATTGAGAAGAATAATAATGTAAAAGCTACGCATCGATTTCTCCTTCCTTTCTCATATCTCACTATATATATATAATTATATATCAATGTATGACAAGTCATTAGAGAAAATAACCCGCGGAAAAAGCTATTCCCAAGTTTAACATTTGGAATATATAGTTTTTGGGTCATCCAATCTTGTATTCTGTATGAAACATAAACTGACGCCGAATACGTCTTCCAAAATAATGAAACATTCGAGAGTTTGGTTTGTGGTGTTTTTGTTTTTTTAACATAAGAGTGTTAAGATAATTAAACGACAAAATGTCTCACGATTACATGGAACTTATATACATGTACACCGATGCTTGGATAATATTAATACTGCGTGGTCGAAAACTCTGATATTCATCATACTAGAGTTGTCATGGACTAGACGTGGATGTTTGTATGTACCGATAGACATACACGTTAAGTTGACATGACTGCTTTGAAGAAATCTATGACAGTGTGTTCATTTAGAAAGCGCCAAAAACAACAACAACAACAGTAACAACAACAAACTTCATGAAGTATTGGGCTGACAGAAGTTCCTTGCCAAATTCAAACAGTTTACACACGAACCTCCGGGGTCCTGTATACAAAGGGTAAGATTATGTGGAATACATGTATTGTGATTACACAGCTGGTATAATGCCGTACGTCGTCATCCTTATACCTGTACTAAGTATTCTAAGTATAGGGAAGTTAGGATACACAACGGGAAGTACAGAGAGGACGCGGAAGCAATCAGCTGTGACAGTCCCTATACACTCGGACTCCCGTCCCCATTTCTACGCAATTTCTTTTTTCTGTGTGGACGCAGATGCAGCGATTTTGGGTAATTTTATGATTTTGAATATATGAAACTTAATATTCACTCTTCGGGAATTCTGCGTGATCTGAGGCTTCTTACGAAATTTAAATGCTATGCATCAGTCGGGTATGTAAAGTATATCTGCATGTATTTATTTTCTTTCTTGGGGCCTGTAGAAAACATAGAAAACAAAGGACTATTTATGAAAAACGTTAATATGGCACTGCGGAGATGTCATATTTAACCTTTCCCCAAAATGTCATCTTTATGATTCGCTTCGAGTATTCGTTTGCAACTACATTTTGTCCGAATGAGCTCATGTAATTTGCCCATATATACAACTTCTCTAGTGCTCGAATGCTCGAAAATGCTCGAAAGAGCCTTACTCAGTCCTTAATCCTTACTCAACTAGAATTTCATACCAGCTTATTAAAAATTCACATTCACCTGTATCACACACATGACTTGCCATCCCCATTAAATAACACAACAGCATCAATCGATCTCCAACATGTGAAACAAGACAACGGTGCCATTTCATATGTGCACGTGAATTTTGCTATTTGCGGTGCATTGTTTCTGACGAGATCACATAGTCAAATAGAGTGTTGCTTTCACGTTTGTTATCGTGTTGCCCTAGTGTAACAATGCTATCTCTCCAAATGCGATTATAAAAAAAATCACTCATGTGTGAAACAAAACGAAAAAATAAATAAAATACATTTCTTGGAAATTAAAAACAAGCAACAATCAGCAATCTCAATTAATCCCGTGGACATCGGTGAGATGATTTTTCATTTAGTTTTTGTTTTCCTTGAAATTGTATCGAATACGAAAATGTGATATTGGAAATAAGTTTTGATTTGAATGGAATTGAACTAAATTTAGTGAGTTGCTCAAATAAGTTGCATCATAGTATCTGAATTGCATGTAATACAATGTTATGAAGATAAATGCATTTAAAGAAAAGTACAGAAAGAAAGCTGAAAATTATATCTTCAGGAATCAAGCATCCTTATCGAAACGGTTATTGGTCAGAGTCACATGGTCTGTTCAAATTGATGGTCTGGTTGTGACATACCATTCTAAATTTTCCCATTGGATTTGCGAACAAATCTTTAAAATTTCCCTCTTTTCTCTCTTCGTTTGAATTAATATCACAGCGAATTTTCTGCATGAAAGTTTTTTTTTTTTTGAGTTAATTCAGTCACTCTTTCCTCCAGTATGCATGAGTCAGTAATTCTCGAGTAATTTCCTCAACAGTCACAATTGATGTTTCAATGTACAAACCAATGGGGGAGTTTCAAGGTGATCTGATCGTTCCTTCATTTAACTTGTAATCCTGATGTCTACGAAAACGTGAACAATTCTGTTCCCTGTCACTTTCTCTACTGTTTTGTTCACTCTATTTTTGTTTGACTTTACTCTTTTAATCAAAGACAACTTGAACTTAAAATGAAGTTTCCCATCTAAGTTTAATCCAGAAACGTAAAGTCATGCCCGTTTGCTCTTCAGCAACATATCAGTGGGTACTCCGCAGTTCCTCCGTTAATGCACCATATAACTGCATTATCTGCTGGTATTTTTCCCCAACATAGTATATTATCATTAAAAGAAATATAAAGAGAATAACAGATATTATGGCATTACGCAAGAGTACATGATTGTCCTCCTTCAAAACTTATCCAGCGATAACAGCGTGTGTAGATTTAACCAAAACTTTAAAATTCCATACCTTTTGAACGGACTGTCCGATTTTTACTGAATACATGTATAAGGTGTATTTCTATATACATCTTAATGAAATTAAACATGAACAAATTTACGATAGGAGCCCTTTTCCCGTAGTCACAGTCCTATAGTGTCGATCGTTGGTGGAAACAAGGGTGAAATTTACATTCATTGACCATCTTGTCAACCTACTCTTAGTCTGAATAGCCTATAAAGCTTACATGCGAAGATTTTCTTCAAAATACTTCGGAAACTGGCGTTCATCAGCGAGAAGATGACGAAATTCCACCAACTCCCGCTGATAAGGATGAGGCGACAGATGTAAATGGCGAGGCTCGGAACGGTTCCTGGTCCACGGACAAGCAGCACCAGACGGATGATGCGATTCGGGATGTTGGTAAGCGTGAAGGCGATGGTGACGGCAAAGAACGTAAGAATGATCTTGAAGTGTTCGTAGCCACGGTACTGTGGCCGAGGAGCAGCCGATACCACCGCCAGGTTTATGGTAGATGGCAGGTTGTTGCGAGTGACCGAGGTACTCTCTGTGGCGTGGTCAGTGGCCAGTTGATGGAGAGGGTAGATGCGGGCCATATTCCGCGCCATTTTCCTGACAATGAAGAGGAGGTGGGTGTAGACGGCAATCATTGCAGTTAGAGGAAAGAAGTAAATTAGCGTGGCCGATACCGAGGCGCGAATCGCGGAAATCCGGACGTCGCAATGTCGCTGCCGGGGGTCAAAGAAATAGTTTCCCATGGCATTTTCGATGATGTCGGCCAGTGTTGTCAAAACCCAGGCGCTTAGCATCAGCCCAATACACACCTTCTTGGTGGCTAATCTCTGATGTCGGAAAGGGAACACGACGGCCAAGTAGCGATCGACGATGACAAAGATGAGCGAGATGACACTAACCCGCACGCAGGTGACGCTGATAACGAGAAAGAAACGGCAGATGTGCTGCCGTACATTGATAAGGATTGCGCTAACGGCAGTCGTAGCGCCTAGAAGACAGTCGGATGCTGACATCGAGACCATGGCAACGCGGCTGCTGATAGGAAAGATGAACCGAGGATGACAGGCGACAACGATGTTGAGTATGTTTCCGACGAGAATCACAATGCCAAATAGGACTTGAACGATGATCGTGGATGGGGAAATCGGGGTTGACATCATGGGCACCAAGACACTGGTCTGATAAGGAATTTCTGTAATGTTTGAAGGATAGTCGCTTGCTTCGATAACAGACGATGCCGAACTCGCATTCGGGTTGCTCTGCTCCATGCTAATTATGACGAATTGTTGAGGGTGACACGAGTATATAATGACTAGAAGTACTCTACCCAAGGCATGGTAGTCCTTTAAGCATTGAAGTTTCTCAGTTTGTGACTTGACATCAAATCTGGCACTCCGCTGAAAAGATGGGAAAAAAAACGACGTTAAAACAAGATAAATAAACAAAGGAATCATCATAAGACGTGGGTCCTACCTTTCATTAGGGTCGTTTTGTTTGGGATATCTCAGCCATTTCAAACCCATTTTTTATCATATAAACTTTGAATTCCTTTGAGAATTATGCACTCTTTCATACTTCGTTTTAACAAGTTTTTAGTCCTCTAAAAAAACAAATCAAAAATCTTGGAAACCTACAGCCCTGTAAAAGAAGAAAAAAAAAAGGCCTTCAGCGCAACTTCTGGTGCCGCTTCCAGGTTTCTATCTACAAGTATTTCTTTCGAGTGCCCCTTACGCACTTCCGGGGTGAAAAAAAAAAGTGGGGGAGGGGCCTAAAGAGGTGACACCTTATGTATTCCTTTGTATGGTGCAAAAAAAAAAAAAAAAAAACACACACACACACAAAAGTGTGGGGGGATGCTACGCCGGCCATGTAGGACTAGGGTTAGGGCCAGGGGAAGGATCTGGGGTAATTGTCCTGGGGATAATTGCCCTAGACCCACGGCCACTACATATCTTTTTTTTTTTTCGGGTCACCAGACAAAAAGTTAGTGTCGAGCCCTTGTATGTACATACAATACTTATATACGACATAATGTATCTTCTCTGAAAAAGCTTGTTATATACAAAGTAAAGTGCAAATTTTGCGAGGAGAAAGTAGATAATGTTAAATAAATAAGCTTTCCATTGAAGCATTTATCACTGATATAGAGGAAACGCGTACCAGGAAATTACTTCATATACAAGCAATAAAGATCATAGCCATATCCTTCCGAAAATTATCATGGTCAAATTCCCTTCCTTTTTGTTTTTTTTTCAAGCTCCGGTTCGTTTTCTTCGCAAGGGGTCATAGAGGGGACAATGGTTGTCTGGATCGATACCGGTAGTCTCATCCATAATCGGACTGCAATAAATAACTGGACGCCAAGCTTTTGTGTAACAATTGGGTATCTGAAAATACAAGCTCATTTCGATAACGTCTAAACGACAGTTAGGGACCATTCATTTAGACACTTGTTGACGTCGTGAAAATAGCTTAGATGTAAATTTGTAAGCTTGATATACAGAATGGAATGGTGCAAAAACAGCGATGATATTAATGAACATTCTAGATCTACTGAGCGTGCAAAGATGGCGTGATGATCTGATGGACTTGTACGCCTATATGGTCACTGACAATAGACAAAAGATTGGAGCCGGACAATATGATTATATCTGGTGATATTCTCTTCGCAATGTACAGCTAAGAGGAATGGCACGACTACTGGACCAAAAAAAAAAAAAAAAAAAAAAAAACCGATTATCCTTAACCAGCAAACAAAACAAGTTTATATCTCACACAATATGGCATATGCGTATGTCCTCATTTCATGATACATGTAAACATACAGCTAATTTCTATCCATAATCAATATCACAATCCCTAGAGAATGACAAATTCAGTGACGGATCGGGGGGGGGGGCACACCGGGTGCGCAGCCCCTTTATTTATTTATTTTTTGTTAAAACAAAAGAAATAAAGGGGAAAGTGTAAGCTGATGAAACCTGGAAGTGGCACCAGAAATATGTTATTTTGCGCCGCCGCCCCCCCCCCCCCCCTTTACGGAATTCCTGGATCAGTCCCTGAAATTCCATTTTCTTAACGAGACTAAAAAAAAAACTATATATCACGACATTTTCATGGATGACGAAATTATTCCCAAGCCAAAGACTGCTTCAAATTGTTGAAAGGTGATTTGCATAATAGTATAAGGCGAAAATACTAGTGTGTGATGCAAAGCCATCAGGGATATTTTGTAAACATTTTTCGTTTTATTTTAATAGATGTAACGATTTTTTTTGCTAGTTTTATGAAATTATACGCGTTGATACTCAAAGATATTCTACATGGAAAAATATGAAAGCCCTTTAAAAGATAAATCCTCGTAGGATGACATATTCTATTGTCTAGTTTTCGCCTGAATTATGGTTGAAGCTATAAACGTGATAAATCGGAGTAGATCTGTTTGGCGCATCTGCAAGGTGCTTACCGAGAAGGGATGCACTTCCTCAACGGGAACCTTAAGGAAACGGGAATTCACTGTATACGGAGGCTCATTATTTCTCTAATTCAGTTAAAAGGGCTGGTATAGTTCAAGTTGAGTTTGTTTTTTTGTGAAATAATAAAGAACCTCTCATGAAACTTGAAAATGCACACAAATTTTTAGAGGAATTCAAGTTTATTTGATGAAAATCAGTTTTAAACTGGCTGAGATATTAAAAAAAAAAGAGGTCCTAATAAAAGGTGGGATTAAGGCCCACCTTTTATTACGCGCGACCACTTTATTTTACTTTGCTTTTGGGTATCTCTGCCATCTCAAGACCGATTTTCTTCAAATAAACTTTGAATTGCTCTTAGAATCGCATCGTTCTTTAATATTTCATAATATACTGTAAAAAGTTGAAATCCGAATCCTCCATCTCAAGCACTAAAAAAAAAAAAAAAAAAAAAAAAAATACGTGATCCCTTTGAGTGACGGCTTTATCTGCACCTTTGACGGTGCTTGCAAACGTTTGGAAGGCTCTGTAAGTGCACTGCACTACTCACCTTGTGAATGGTAATCTCGTGAAGAACGACCACGGGCGGAGAGAAGGGAGATGGGGACAGAGGTGGGGAGAAAGAGTTTTTCCTGCTCAGGAGGCGACTTGATGGCGAGTGTTGTATTTTCTCCTTCTCACTTCCACTAAATATAGACTCGCCTTTGCTTCTCGGAAACTGAAGGTCAATCGGGGAAACTTTGCTGCAGCTCATCCAATCAGCTCCCAAGAACGGCGGAACAGACGAAGCAAAGAAGCGATATTCATAATATAAATTATTACCCGTATCAGGCATCTGAGCTGTGGTTCTATACAAAATTGTATTTCCCTCGTACTACGCGCGGGGTTACGCGCCAGCAGGGAGAAGAGGAGCAAATTTTCCATATTCCCCGCTTTGGCCAGCGTCTATGGGATTTGCGTATTAAAAACGAGGGGAATATAGCATCCGGGCACTTGGGATGCCTTAATTTTGATTTTCGTCATTAATGTAATTGCATACATATAATATTCAAATGAACGCGATCTCAAAAGGGTGGTCTACACATCGAACAGAAGACACGGTGCATGTACTGTACAGGAAATAAAAAAAGTTAAATTTCAGCATGCCGAGCTTTAGTATGAACAGCCAAACACTGAACCTCTGACCACTGTCTTGTTGTACTAAGGATTTTAAATCGCTTTCTGAGGCCTGCGCTTTATCAAAATCTATTTTTACGCAGTAACATTCACACAGACACACACCCTCACGCACACACATACAAAATAAACACACACAGACACACATAGACGCAAACATATATATATATATACATATATTTCAATGTATATAAATAATATATAAATAGATACTATATATCATCATCTTGGCCAATTTAGGTAGAAACGCAGTAATAATTCGTTACCTCACATTTCCATTAGCATGCATATTTGCAAGAAACCGCTCCTTATTATCAATACCCAACTCGTCACTCTAATGAATATCGTCTATTTTCACACAAATTTTATATTTACATCTGCTGAACCCAAATATTGGAATAATTTCTCTGGTAGTATCAAAACTTCTCCAAGTTTTATTTGTTGTTGTTTTTTTTTTCAAAATCAATTTGAAGAAAAGCTTTTTGAATATCTACAAAAATATATCTGAGTCTCATCAAAAAGTAAACGTCTTGCATGTTAACATTATAGAATCGTAAAATTTTGCTGATCCTTTAATTTTTGCAAAAGAACCGACACATCAAAATCTATTTTCTTTTACAAGCAGTATTGCTCAGCGGCTCCAACCAGCCATTATTTTCGTCTTGTTAATAGTCCTCAACCGTTTTATCTTCACAGCATGTAATTAGTCTCTCTCTCTCTCTCTCTCTCTCTTTCTATCTTCCTTTTCTACTGCATGACATGAACTTAGTGTAGGGATTTTTCAGGTTGTTTTTTGATGGATTGTTTTAGCTTGTTTCATAATTTTGCTTTTTATGTTTAGCAATATGTTAATCGTATATTTGTTTTTGTATCACGTGGGTGTGTGTGTGGGAGGGGGGGGGGAGGTGCACCCCACAAGCAGGGAGGTGGGATTATACCTTGCTTCAAGCATTGCTTTTTAGTATTCCTCCCCATGTCCAGTATTGTCGTATACTTTCCATTATCTTTCAAAGGTATACATTTCTTTTATTTTACATTGCAATATAATTTATGCATTCAACTTCTGTGAAATATATGTTTCTGCTGGAAATGAAAGATATAGAAATGAATCAATGAATGCATGTATATATATATATATATATATATATATATATATATATGGCACTCTCCCCCCCCCCCCCAAAAAAAAAAAAAAAAAGAAAAAGGAGAAGAAGGAGGAGGAGGAGGAGGAGAAGAAGAAGAAGAAGAAGAAGCCCAGAAGCATGTTACGGCAAGGAAGGCAAATAATGTGACTGATATAGTTGAATTCCAGAGAACGCCTGCAAGAAGCATGCTATACGTGCTGCCTATCGCGTATACGGGGAGTGAAGGAAAGTAGATACAGAAACACAAAGTTTTAGGGATGATTTTTTTTTTTTAGGTAGAATTAATTGACCCGCTAATTACCTGAAAATATTTGCTATTGTATATATATATATATATATATATATATATATATATATATATATATATATATATATATATATTTATATATATATATATATATATATACATACATACCATTCATGTGACTCCGGGTGTTTTTGATAAATTATGTATAATGTATATTAAATAGAGATACAACTTGTTTGTCCGCGTAAAAAATATAAGCTGAGAAAAATTAGAGGAGTTATGATAATTCGCTGAAAATAATTGTCCCTCCTGATGTAGGCCTAAGTAAACTTTGGCCCCAACTGTATGTATACATTATTATGATACTATAAAAAACAGCATATGACCTTGGATGCACTATATATTATGCACGACAAAATGCATAATAAGCCCATGTGCAGCATTATATCACCGAGGTCGATGTTGATGTGCATTCGTCATCTAGTTGTCATCGCCCTTTTCACACTTTCTCTGCTGTAACTCCGAGTCTGGGCATGCTGACGGTCCGTTGTAGGGGGTTCATCCCACGAGACCGACACCCACGAGTCATACAGCCCATGAGTTCGACAATGAAAACAAGTCCATGAGTCATACAGCTCACGAGCCATATAGCCCATGAGTTCGACACTATGTAAAAACAGCCCACGAGTTCGACAGATACAACACGGGGTTTAATGTGTCAGTCTCGTGGGTCTTGTTTGCTTAGTGTCGAACTCATGGGCTGTATGACTCGTGAGCTGTATGACTTGTGGGCTGTATGACTCATGGTCTGTATGACTCGTGGGCTGTATGACCCGTGGGCTGTATGACTCGTGGGTGTCGGTCTCGTGTCGTGACCCCGTCGTGGGTACTATGATGAGTTTAGTGGTTTCAGGATCAGTTTCGTAACGAAAATTGGCATTGCTGTAAACTCAGAATCCTATAAGATTCATTATCTAGTGTTCACAAACCATTTGACAAAACCCTTTGTATATTGTAAATATGAGCTGATGATAAACAATTATCAAAATCTCTTTTGACCATATCATGACAGCGGAAAGGCAATGAAACCATCCCGGGACCTGTACAACATTAGCTTAGCTTTTGTTAGTAGGTCCCCCACATTTCATGTTTGTAAAATTGTCTTGTCTTCTCTTTTGATTACGACGTTATATCTTGTCTTATGTTCTATCGGTTGTAGCATGATTTTTGTGTTTGAGATGTGGAACAATAAAGTAAAATAAAATAAAATAAAATGAAATAAAATAAAATAAAATAAAATAAAAAATCCCTTTATCTAACCATTGTTATGGTGTCGCTACCAATATTACTGTTGGGTGATATCATATCATCAATCAAAAATTTATAATGATTTTTGTATCTTGAGTGTGATTTTTATTTTTTTATTTTAGCGAAACCAGAGACCAGTCTGTATGTCTATTTCGAAAGCTTGTGAGCAATGAGGCCTACACATAAAAGGTTATATCACGTGTATTTACAATAAATACGTCATTTATGTCAAAAAATTCTCATAACATCATGTTGTTGTTGTTATTTTAATTTCTACGTCATTCTACGCACGTCATTCAGTTGTAAATATTTACGCATAATACTTGCTAAAATTCATATACTGGTATCTTGTTTTCATGTAAAGAAAACAAATTCAAATCGATAAGGGAGAAAACACTACCCTGCATCATTGCCGCAATTGCCATCAATTTCCTTATGTTGTCATAGTTGTCTTCAAAGCGAGTGTCCTACACAATACGTGATTTTACACATTGCTTGTTCAATATCGTCGGCGTAGCAGGCGTGGTAATTGGAGGCTCTCCTAGCGGCAGATGGCGATATGTATTTATTACCCAAAGAATAGTTTGCGCCTTCATGACATTCTGTTGACGCAGCAAAAATTCATGCCACGAAAGATAGAATACAAATTTGAATTTGATTGCTATGTTACTTCCTGTTCCTGAACAAGCGCAACATTATAAAACTATGATGAAAATGGGACATAAAAAGAGATTTGTGTGATTCTAAAGAGTGAAATGTTTTCAATATTAGTCACATTTACATAAGTAAAGATGAGATGACTATATCAACAGCCATTATTCCTCCATTTGGTGGTGATTGATAAAGGATTTATTTATTGTTTATTTACATTAGCAACGAGGTAATTTTAACTTTACACAGCCTTCTCTAGCCAACCTGACATATCATTTCAAACAGCAGAACGAGTGCCCCTTTGGTTTTGTCTCAATATTATGTAATATTACAGTGTTTTTACTTTGTTATTTGAATTTCTTTTGTATGGTTTTTCCTTCTCTTTGTGCTGGAATTGAATTTCACTAATTGTATATGTGTGTGTGTGTGTGTGTGTGTGTGTGTGTGTGTGTGTGTGTGTGTATGTGTGAGTGTCTGTGTGTCTGTGTCTGTGTGTGTGTTGGTTGCTTTTGCTTTGCCATGACGGGGCACGAAATAGTCTGAAGACACAAAGTTGGAAAATCCTCATTCAAATTAATTCAAATTTATTTTCATTTTTTGACAAAAACATAACATACACTTTACTTTAATTTGTAACAGAGAATAGCGGAATCAAGACAATGTGAAATGAACAGAGTATACAACAATAGTGATATTTTATGGCAATGATAATTGTGCAATGAATAATCAAAGTAAAGTGAACAATATGCAATGTGTACCCAAAATTGTCCGTGAGTACTTACTTTAAAAAGAAAAAAGAGATTCGTTTTTATAAAGAATTTGGACATTATCAACAAGATCTTATTAAAATGCCATGAAAGGCGATATTGATTCACAAATATTTCAAAGGTACCCTACACACCCCCCAATGTTTACTTTTAGTAAAAAAAAAAAACCAATGTCCAAGGAGGAGGGTAAGAAGAATAGCTAAGAGTTTCGTCTCATACATTCTCTTTTCCTCTCAGTCATTCTGAATATTCAAACTTAGCTGTTCGTGATTCAAATGATGGTTTGGACCTAGTATGTATATATATATATATATATATATATATATATATATATATATATATATGTATATATATTCAATTTTATATACGACACGACATACTGTATAAAGACCATACACGCAATCAGGAATGGAATAAGTGCAAACCCTAATTCTTGCTGGATATAACCCCACCCCCTCCCCATTTTAGGTGATACTCGTTATTTCAAAGGTCCGTTAATCCAAAAACGAAGTAATTAAGGTACGTTATTCCGGGGGTCTGTTAATCCAAAAATAAAAAGGAGGTGCTTACAAATGAACCCTTGGAGCTACGAACCTTATTTCGTTCTGGGATTAACGAACCTTCGGAATACATATATATATATATATATATATATATATATATATATATATATATATATATATATATATATATATATATATACATATTATATATATATATATATATATATATATATATATATGTATATATATATAATCATATACTATAATATAGACATATCTTTATACATACATATATATGTATATATATACATATATATCATAATATAATATAAACATTTTTTATCTTCATATACATATGTATGTTATAATGTACATGTATATATATACTCTCAAAAAAAGAAAGTAAACCCTTTTTCCAGTTCATATTTGTTCACAGAAGATTTTAATTAAAATCATTGTGTCATATACCATATTAAAGGTTATTTAATTGGCTATCATCCTGGTAGGATTATACGAAGGGAAATTTAAATGCGTGAGTGAACACATTCTTTTTTGTCCTTCAAGGTACAAAAGTAAAAATTGCAGAAATTGACATATTGAAATTTATATGCAAATGCCCTTCAAGATAACAATGATAACAAAAGACCAATTTAACGCCGCAATGAGAGACATGAATGAAATAGCAGAAATAAGTTTTCGTTCCCTTGTTTCTCTTTATATTCTTAAAAAAACCATAGTGGGGAAATTGAAGGGGGAAAATAATAATTTTCTGTCAACGTTTAAATGACACGGGGAGTGAGCTGCGAAGGTTATGAAATGGACAGAATTTCTTTATTTCCTTTTTTAAATCAAGGAATTTAAGAATTCATGAGGAAGTCAAGGACCAAATATTCTTTCAAATTTTCTTCATTTGGAATAGCATTTCAAATTTGTACCATCTTTGTTACCATTGCTTCTTCACGTTGTCTTCTTGAATACGGATTTGACAGAAGATTCTTCATTTTCCTCCATTGTTATTTTTTTTTTTGCCTTTCTTTATCTTTGGAGGGTTACAGAGGCATTATGGAGATCATAGGTTGATTTTTGCAAATTAATTTGCTTTTCTTATTGTGTTGAATCTGTCTTTTGTTTCATTGTCATATGGAAGAGCTGAATAACGTTTGAATAACAACTTGTCCATTTTTTACTTTTGTGCCTTGGAAGAGAAAAACGAATGTGTTCATTCATGCGTGAAGTTTCCTCTTTTTTATTGACCTACTAGGTTGATAGCCAGTTAAATTACCTTTAACATGGTATATAAAACAGTAATATCAGCCAAATAATCTATGAGAAAGATGAACTTGAAAAAGTGTTTACTTTCCTTTTTTGCTGAGTATATATATATATATATATATATATATACATATATACATATATATATATATGTATATATATATATATATATATATATATATATATATATATATAATTTCTATTGAAATATTACATCATACAACCGTATTAATGAATTCACCTTCCATTAATGCAGTTTTATTAGTATGTCTCACCTGTATACGGACAAAATATTAGCAGGACTACAATCCCGTCTTTTATAGATAAGAATATCCATCTTTGTCACATTTCTCAAAGAAGAAAGCCAGTGGGACCCTTAACAAATCAAATTTGTGAGTTAGGATTTCCAGCATATTCTTTTTCACAATCGTCAGTTGCATAGATCACTTTTCTGCTGATTTGTCAATATATTGAAATGATAGGGTGATAATCTCTTGTCGCAAAATTAATTGTCCATAAGTAACATCCTATAAAACTCATTGTTCCTATAAATGCATTACTGACTCTTTCAATCCAATTGAATATCAACCAGACAACCAACTCCGCACTCACTAATAAACATGCACCAAGTTTTACAATCTACGAGCGAACATGGGAGGGTTAGAAGCTTTCTTCAGCTATAGTCATCAATAAAAACAGACGTTTAGTCAGGGAACCTCGCACCTCAGCGTTTAGACCGGCTCCGAATATGCTTTCAATGTCTGGAGTCGAAGATCTTTGAACCCGACGAAGAGTTCAAGTCGATATCTTCATCGATTACGATACTTGTATAGTTTCAATGGGGTTGTATCATTTTAATGTAAATCTATAATGTTTTTACAATATGTATCTCAAAACACAAATAAATGGAAATACTCTTTTAGATTGTTGAACGACAAGTGAATATTTTCTTGAGAATCCTTCTGAAGCTGGTGTTCATCAATGAGAAGATGACGAAATTCCACCAGCTGCCAGTAATAACGATGATGCGACAGAAAAAGATGATAGTGGCTGATACAGCGCCTGGGCCATGAAGAAGAGTTACGATGCGAGTCATGCGATTGGGAACGTTGGTGAGGGTAAAGGCCATGGTAATGGCGAAAAATGTGATAATTACCTTAAAATGTTTGTTACCATGGTTACGCGGAGGACGTTCACGTGCTTGCTCGACGCACTCCCCTGGCTGGTTCCCTGGTGCCTGCCTCTGTGGGTGGATTGTTGCCATATCCCTCATCATTTTCCTAACAATGATGAGAAGATGAGCATAGACTACAATCATGGTGGTGAGAGGGATGAAATAGAACAGGGACACGGACGCTATCATCCGGGAGGGGGAGACCACGACCTCGCAGGTTACCAGCAAGGGATTAAAGAAGTAGTCCCCCGTGGCATTCTCAATGATGTGCACCACTGTCATGAAAAACCAGGCACCGAGCATTGTCCAGATACACACTTTCTTGGTGGCATATCTCTGATGACGAAAAGGAGAAGCGATGGCAAAGTAGCGGTCGACAATGATGAGGACGAGTGCGATGACACTCATCCTGACACAAGTGACAGTGAGTACGAGGAAGAAGCGGCAGAAGAGCTTCGGCCAGAGAGTTGAGATTCCCGGTATGTGGAAGAGGATGATGTTAACGGGAAGGGAAGCGGAGAGCAGACAGTCTGACACGGCCATGGAAACGATGGTCACGCGACTGCTGACGGGGAAATCAAAGTGACGGTGACAGGCGACAATGATGTTGAGTGTGTTCAACACCAGGCTGACGATGCAAACAGTAACTTGAGTGAGGAGAGGAAAGATTGGGTATGGAAATCTTGTGAAGTCGGTCTCATCGAATGCATTCGAGATGTTCAGTGGGTAGTCGATTGAATCGGCAAGATGCGACAAGGTCAGATTCGCGTCAACGCCATCCATGGTCTAGTTGTGATAGTGTAAAGAATCAGCACAAAAAGAAATTCTTTGCATTTATTCTTCAAGTAAAGCTTCGGGCTATTGTTCATTTTTTTTTTTTTTGGGGGGGGGGGAACAATACACGCTCCACCACTGATCACGACATTACCATATTTTTTTTTCTGTTCAACATTCACGACAAAATAACACACAGTAATGTGATCTAACGCTAGTGCACTATACAACACTACTGCAATATGAAGAACAAGGAAATGATATTTCATTGGGTTGGTACATGTAGATTAAAATGAGTTAACCCCCCCAAAAAAAAAACACACAAAAAAAAGCAATGAACAGAAATACTTTTTGGTAATACTCGGTGTCATACTTCACAAGATTTAGATTTTTTTTTTTATTGCAGTAACTGCGTAAAGAGAAAAACAGAAGATCGAAAAACAACAACAGCAAAGAAATCATCCGAATTGGAAAATTAATAGACTATAGTTTATCAAAGAAATCATCCGAATTGGAAAATTAATAGACTACTTTTAACATAAGCCAGGGCTAAAGTTACCCTCTAGAGTAAATAAGATAATAACAAATTTTGTTACATGTAGTATACAACAATATATAAAAGGACACACATATCCATATTAATCTTAAACTGTACTTGTTCAGTAATGGTGTTTCTACCTGCTTTCAAAAGTGTAAAGAGAGGTTAACTATCTTCAAAATTGTCCACAATTTTGGATTTAGGAATGCCGAAATCATAAATCCAAACGTAGTTTTAACTTTGTTAGAATGAAAGGAATCGTTCTGTTTTGAGGGTATGAGTGCATCCAGCTGTTTTCTAACAAACAAAGAACCAAGAGCATAATTTTGGTTCTAGATTAATCAATATCCTATTAATAAGGATTGCAGTTAAGTGATTAAACCTCGTCAAATACCTTTAGAATATTGCCAAAGTGAAAACCAACGTCAATATTGCCAAAGTGAATTACGTACACCAATGTCGTAGATGATTGTTATTGGAAAAGACATGATGGAAGGATTAATAAAACCAAACACTCATCGATATCACATGTATTTTGATTTACGAGGAATTCTCGTAACAATAGTATACGGAAGATGTTCATCATCGTGGTAAAAAAACTGAAGGATATAAAGCTAATCTTTTGTCTCACGAAGCGAGGTAAAGTTTATCATCTCGTAATCAATCATCGTGTTTACCTCGCTTCGTGAGACAGAAGATTAGCTTTATTTCCTTCAGTTCTCATATCTTAATAAATAGAGCAAAGTCTTTCAAATTGATATCACAACTATTGATATCACAACTCTTTTGATTTACGAGGAATTCTCATGTAAGCCACCTTGCTGAGGTGGCTTACAAGCTGCGAAAGGAAAAAAACTTGTCTACCAGAATTAAACTACTAGGAGTCAACATCGTCCTTCAGTGGAGAGAGAAAGGAACAACAGCATGGAAACCTTACCAAGACTGAACCCCTCATCACCTCAGGTGACCTAGCTTGTTTTTTGGTATTTTTTTTCTCAATGGTTCAGAAATAAGAAGTAAAATGAATTACAGCTACATATCAATGTGAAACTGAGGGGGTAAAATAGCAAACGTTGTTTCTTTTGCGTTTCTTATTGCTTTGGCACTTTCTTTATAAGCCTTTTTCCAATGTGTTTTCTATCCAAACTTTAAAATCCCTCGGTTTGAAATTATGATAACATGTAGAGGGAAAAACACCTTCAGTATATTGCACATTTCGGTATTGTAGTTTAATTTGTAATTATGACTTTAAATTTCTGTCATATTATAATGAAGTAATATGAGTGGTTTTCTTTTTTTCTATCTCACCGCAAACCATAAAGATATCGTACACAGAATGTTCGATTTTTATGACCTTTTTTCAAAGTTTAACGGGAAAAAAAGAAAACCTTTTTCGGTCATCATTTTAGGGATACACGGTCCAATTTTGCAAGGTTATGCTCATCCACCACCTGGTCATTCTCAAGTATGGTGACAGTTTATAGTACCTCATTTTTTCACGTATTGATTGAAGCCAGACATTTCTACCCACATATTTCACTTCATAGTTTCAAAATGTTTTTGAACCCACAACTTTAAATTTTTAAAGAAAGTCACTAATCTCTTTTAATATATAACTGGTAAATGGTTCTTTTAAACCTCCCACACTTTTTGGTATTGAACTCCGATTTTTTTTATTATTATTATTATTTTTAGTACAGCACATCCCTCACCGCTTTGGCAGATATTTATCCTACTGTGAACTGTCCGAAAAAAAAAATCCCTTTGTTCTACGAATCACCTGTTGAAACTCCGAACCCATTGATAAGACGTCCGTATTATACATGTACAGTAAGCAGTTTCCATGAATGTATAATCGTTCACATGTTGTGTGTCGACACGAGGCGTGGCTGCTTTTTCGCGCCACGACCGACTGATCTCCAATGGTAATTAAGCCACTGCAAGTAGCACCTGCGTTTGACGCATGTTAAACGGGTTGCTATCAACACCCTGATTTCCATTCAGTATTTGTACTAGTTTTTTTTTTTCTCTGATACGTGTGTTAATGGGTGCATGGTTAAAAGTCCCACATTCAATAGCCAATACAGATGTTGCAAGAAATGAACCTTTACTGTTTACTCCCCTTTACTCCCCTCCCCCCCCCCCCCCACCCCCTGTATACGAGAAAGTCTCCCTGAACTTTAACTGAGCAATTGTCACGGTCCTTGAATTCTCTGTCTGTACGTGTTTTAAAGCACAACACCTTTATACTGAGTGGTCCGGCTATCCCCTGGTGATCTGTTGTAATTGCGTACTAGTAATTATTGTAAGTGTGACCAAGATGAGTCTAATTGTACCAAATTTTGCATTGTATATTGAAACCCCACACACATTTGCACTTTGTACACACACCTGCACAGTAGTATGCACTTGCAAAATGCACATTAGCACCTATGCAGTTGTTGTCTCTCAAATCTCCGGTAATTTACATTTCTGTATTACAGAATGGCGTCACATATGAATACCCCCGATATTCCTGATGACGTTATGCCTGTGCGCGACAGTAAATATTACACACCCCTTGAATTCAATGATATTGTATCGTATAGTTCAGATAATATTTCACTTCTTCATATAAACTCTAGGAGTTTGAATAAAAATTTTGAATATTTGGAAAATCTTTTGCACTCTTTAAACAATTTTGAATTTTCTGTTATTGGAATAAGTGAAACTTGGTTACATCAAAACTCCCCAGATATCTTTAATTTACCCAATCATAAATTAGTTAGGGCTGATCGACAAGGAAAAAGGGGTGGCGGTGTTGCGTTTTATATTGCGCAAAATTTACAGTTCAAAATCCGTTCTGAAATCACGTTAAGATATGCAGAAACGTTATTTATTGAAATTGAGAACCCAATCTCTAAAAATGTTATTATAGGTTTAATCTATCGACCTCCTGATCTGAATTGTGAATTATTTTGTGATGAATTGGATTTATATCTCCATAAGATAGGTAATGAAAGTAAACATGTTTTTATTTTTGGTGATTTCAACATTAACTTTTCGCCCACATCCGATAACAATAATTCCCTTAATTTTATGCATTTAATGTATTCATATGGGTTTATGTCAATTATCAATAAACCCACCAGGATAAATCCACACTCGTCAACTCAGATTGATAATATATTTTCGAATGTGTATAATAATACAATTATGGGGGGTATATTATGTTCTGAAGTTTCTGATCATTTACCAATATTTTCAATTTGTGAATGTAAAGTGGGTCGTAATAAATTACATGATAAAATATGGTATTATAAAGAGTCAAAACGTAATGTGGAATTATTGAAACAGAATTTATTTTTAGAGGAATGGACAGATATTTATAGTATTAACAATGTTAATTTGGCATATAAATGTTTTAACGATAAATTATTATATTATTATGAAAATAATATTCCTTTATGCAGAATAAAAATTAACCGAAATAAACCAAGAAATCCTTGGATTACAAAAGGTATTTTGAAATCCATAAAAACTCGTAATTTTTTGTATAAGTTACACATTCGTAACCCAACTGAATTTAATTTGAATATGTATAAAGTTTATCGAAATAAATTGACAAAATTGATTCGTTTATCCCGCAGATTATATTTTTCTGACAGAATGAAAAAGGTTTCTTCGAATATTAATGCAACATGGAAAATTATTAAAGAGGTCCTAGGTAAAAAGCCTGATTCTCCGCCAACGGATGATATCACATTAAACGGTATTAAAATAAATGATCCCAATATGTATGCTAATTCATTTAACTCATTTTTCGTTAATATCGGTCCGGAACTTGCTACTAAAATTAGCAATACTTCTGCTCATTTTACAGATTATCTTTTTGACCAAAATCAAGAGTCTATTTATCTTAATCCAACAAGTCCCAGTGAAATCATTAGTATCACTAAATCTTTAAATAGCTCTAAATCTTGTGGTTCTGATAAAATAAGTATGATGTTATTGAAAGAAATAATTTATCCACTCGCAGAACCGTTAAGTTATATATTTAATATTTCTTTATCACAAGGTATTTTCCCTGATCTGCTGAAAATAGCGAAAGTGAATCCTGTACATAAAAAAGATGATCCTCATGAAATTAGCAATTATCGTCCTATTTCTTTATTGCCTAGTATATCCAAAATCTTAGAAAAAATTGTTTATAATAGACTTCTTAAATTTATTAATAAGTATGATTTACTTATTCCCAATCAATATGGTTTCAGAAAAAATTATTCAACTGATTTAGCACTAATACAAATTTATGACAAAATTACGAGTGCTTTTGCAAACAAAGAACATGTTGCAGGTATATTTTGTGATTTGAGTAAAGCATTCGATACTCTTGATCATTCTATTTTACTCACGAAACTTAGTCATTATGGTATTCGAGGACAAGCACATTTATGGCTTAAAGATTATCTAACTAATAGAAGACAATATGTTATTGTTAATGGTTGTGAATCTGACCCCCTTTTAATTAAATGTGGTGTTCCTCAAGGCTCAATTCTAGGCCCATTATTATTCCTTCTTTATGTTAATGATATTATAAATACATCTTCTCTTCTCTCTTTTGTTCTATTTGCTGACGATACGAATATATTTTATTCTCATAAAGATCTTAAGATTTTAAATGACACTCTAAATATTGAAATTAGTAAAGTATCAAATTGGTTTAAGTCTAATAAACTTTCTTTGAATATAAAAAAAGACTCATTTTATTCATTTCAAACTTCATTCTCATAATGAAGATACGTTGATACATATTAACATTGATGATATCCCATTAGAAAAGAAAATGAATTCAAAATTTCTAGGAGTGTATATAGATGAAAGTTTGACCTGGAATGAGCATTTACATCATGTTACAACGTGTATTTCTAGAAATATAGGGATAATTTCCAAGCTGAAGTTCTTTCTTCCTCGTTCAACTTTATTTCTATTATATAATTCCTTAATTCTCCCATATATAAGTTATTGCAATGTTGTATGGGGTACTTGCGGCTCTACCAAAATAAATTCTATATTTAAATTACAAAAGAAAGTTATACGTATTTGTACAGGATCGCATTTTCTGGCTCATACTGATTCTTTATTTCATGAGCTTAAAACATTGAAGGTTTTTGATTTGAATATTATTCAAGTAGCAGTAATTATGTTCAAATATATACATCATCAACTTCCATCATCGTTTGATAACATGTTTAGGTTCAATACTTCTGTCCATTCGTACCCTACTCGTATATGTAGAAATTTCCACCTTTTGAATCCCAAATTATTAGTGACACATAAATCTATAAGATATTCGGGTCCGGATATTTGGAATAATCTCCCGGATAATATAAAGTCTTGTTCAAGTATTTATTCTTTGAAAGCTTCACTTAAACGATATTTGATACAATTATATTCTCCAAACCAATTGAGCTAACAAATATTTATAGTATAGATTGTCATCTTATTGTCAATCTCTATTTTCTTCCTTCAACTGCATCTTGCACTCTCACCTGCAACTGCACTGCACTCACCTGATCACCTTCCTCCAAGAGAGTTATGTCGTTGGATAGTCATTTTATGAGGCCTCCATCCATTTCAAGCTTAATCGCTTATGATGGTGGTCTCCTGCATTCAATTATCTCTGTTGTTTACTGAAAAATACTGTATATTTTATTTCATGTTTCTGTGTATCAACATTGCTCAATGCAATCACCTATGTGAATCTATTTATGTACTGTTATCGATTTATTTCACTGCACTTGTTATTCTTTGTCTTTGTACTTTTTGAAGTTTGCATTCAAATTGTATTTGATTGAATGCAGAAATAAAAGCAAACAAACAAAAAAAAAAATATCAACAGTACGGAAGATGTACATCATCGTGGCAAAAAACTGAAGGAAATAAAGCTAATCTTCTGTTTCACGAAGCGAGGTAAAGTTTATCATCTCGTAATCAATAATCGTGTTTACCTCGCTTCGTGAGACAGAAAATTAGCTTTATTTCCATCAGTTACTACCACGATGATGAACATCTTCCGTACTATTGCTTTATTCATATATAGCTTTATTTCCTTCAATTCTCATATCTTATAAATAAATAGAGCAAAGTCTTTCAAATTGATATGCGATTTGATTGAACAAGTTCTACTGCGCCTGGTGGATATGACCGTAACACAAGAGTGACGTGATTTTGTTCACACCCCGACGCAGTAATTGCAAACATCCGATAGTGTCCGAATAGGTGGAAAGGACTGTCACATGTGTTGTTTAATACCATAAACACTGCTATCACTTTAAGATCACACAATATTGTAATCCTTGCTTTTCGCCACTTCCGTGATTTTTTTTCTCTTTTCGAATTATTCTTTTGATTTCTATTTAACTTCTTTATTCTTTCGGCGTACAATTCTTATGGGCAGTATTATCTACTTGGAATCCAAGTGTTCTACCACGACAGTTAGAGTACATGTAAAATCGAAGGGGGTGGGAACTAAGCTTTGTAAGAGTCTGCTTACATATCAATTTGTCCTTTCTAGACGGTTATATATGTATGTCGATACATATTCTTGACATGCTTGATGCCGGAAGGGTGCTCACCGCTATTTGTCTCTTTATGCATGTATGTGTGTGTGTGTGTGTGTATGTGTGTGTGAGTGTGTGCGTGCGTATGTGTTTTATATTTAGCGAGATCAGAAGGGGAGGTAACCAAAGTTTAATGATGTTATGAAGTATTTCAAGATGTGTAAAGAAGAAGAAAATAAGTTGGAATGCATTTGTTAAAGTGGGAATATAATGAATGATATGTGATTTTCTCTTTCTGTTTTGATTTTGCCGTATCTGCGAGTTATTGTCACATCGTTGTCGGGTTTTTTTTTTCTCCTCTCTATTGCTTCTACCATTTCCACATCATTTCCACATTATGATTAGGATGTATTTTATTGTATGAGAAATAAAATGGCAATTTACACGGCAGAGTTATTCAAGTGTGAATAAAACCTGAAACCTGAGGGCTGAAGGCATTGGGGGGGGGGGGGTGCATGTTGGCGTTGTGTGGGTGTGTGTGTGTACATGTGTGTGTGTTTTCTCGCAAATGGTCTCGTTTTTTTTTCTATCTCTTTTTTTTTCTTTCGAGAAGCAATGAAATATGGCCCGTTTATGTTTTTTAGCAAATGATCTGTTATGTTCCCGTTTTGCGGGCTTTTTGCGAGAACATGTGTTTTTAAAAAAGCGGATTTCGTTTCCTTGGTTAAAAGAGTTACAATGTAAATTTGACAATAGTTTGCATAATGTTGGTGTTACTGCATTTTGTCCTTATACAGTGTAAGATTGACGTCATTTTGTACAATGTTTGTGTATAATGCAGTTTGTCTTTTTATAATGTTTTGTTTCTGTTTCTGTGAACGTTTCTGTTTCTGTGATATGAAATTGAACGAAATTCGAATGAAGAATTACCAAAAAAAAAAAGTATGTGTCTGTCGGATGTCTGTCGGATGTTTGTGTATAGAAAGCGGGAGGGGGAGGTCTACAGGTGCAGGCGAGGGGAAGAGAGGGGATGGGGACTAGAAAAAAAAAAAGAAACAGATTACAGGTCGGGAGGGGCAGCTGCGGAGAGCTGCGGGGAGAGTGGATTTCCTTGGACAATATACAAGATGATGACATTCTGTTTCGCTGTACAATTGTGTTTGTGTGGGTTTTTGTTTCTCTCTCTCTCTCTCTCTTTTCAGTGATCAATTTTTGATGATTGAAACGCCAGGTGTTGAAATATCATGCAAGAAAGGTAGTACCTCCTGTGTAGAACAATGTTATTATTTGCGTCAAAAATGGTGGGATTTTTCTGTTTGTACAGCGGCATTAGCTGATAATAATAGGCGTGTGTGTGTGTGTGTGTGTGTGTGTAGGTAGGTACGAAGCAGATTATTCAATTGAGTATTCCATCTTCGTAGAATATACAAAGTCCTCACTTCGTTTGTAGATGGTCGTGTGGACATATTGAACCTACCAAAAGCCATTTTAGAGGATGCACTTTGAGAAAAAAAAAATACAGCAAAAATGTAAATCAATTTCGATGGGCGGGGGGGGGGGGGGGTTACACAGAATGATGTAGGAATCGCAGTTCAAGTTGTTTTGGAATAACGTATAAAAGATGATCAAGGCAACAAAGTAAAAAAGAAAGGAACACAGAGCCTAAAAAAGTACAAGCTAATCGTTAATTAATTCAAGTTAATCGTCTCATTATCAATAAATTGACGTTAGGTTCATAAAGACAATAATTCTGTACGTTTGTTTTGAATTCAAATTATTCCATGTGCAAGGGGTAAAAGTCAAATATACTCAAAAGATTTTTATTTCTTTTCTGTTATCATTTTTTTTTTAGAAAGAGAATGCATATTGTGGTAACATAGATTGAACATTTACGAGGTTAAGACTAAATTTGTTGCATGTTTTCTTTAAAAAAAAACCAAACTTACCTTAGATGAAATACCTTATGTAGTGACTTCTTCGATGAATTCCTTTCGCTAGAGAAGATGGTAGGTGGGCTCCTTCACTGATTACTACTAGCGTCACGGCTTTCTTGGTAAACAGGTCGGAGTAGAGCCAGAGGTACCGAGTAAAGTGAGAACACGAAGAAGGGAGAGCCGGAAAATGAAAATTCATGTTGTCAGGGGAGAAAAGAGAGAAAAAGAGAAGGGGCGGCGGCTGGGGAGAGATGATGGAAACACAACTGACTTGTTGAGTCGTGTATTTTTATATTTTTGCTCTTGTTCGCTGTCTTAGCTGTCTTCAAGCTGATGTTATCGTCAAGCATCTCATCTCCGGTCCAATCAATTTTTTTTTTTTATAGGTCAGATAAGGAGGTATAATCATCTTCTGATTATATCTTCATTTATGTTACGATCAATCCATTCCCAGAGGCTGTCAAGTATTCCATGAAGGACAAACTATGATATTATGGCATGGGTAACACTTGAGTGGTAAAGATCTATTCTATTTCTAATATGTTCAAGCTGATGTTATCGTCAAGCATCTCATCTTTGGTCCAATCAAATTTTTTTATAGGTCAGATAAGGAGGTATAATCATCTTCTGATTATATCTTAATTTATGTAAGGATCGATCCATTCCCAGAGGCTGTCAAGTATTCCATGAAGGACAAATGATATTATGGCAAGGGTAGCACCTTGGGTGGTAAGGATCTATCTATTTCTAAGACTCTTTACCTTACACTTCGTGCCCTGGGAGTATATTGATTTACCAGATGGGAAAATAAGAAATATGCAGGTATATAACAATAAATACATGTTACATAAATTATAGGACTTGGATAGAACAATAGATTTTTGCATAAGGTTTGAACAAAGGACAAAACACGGAGCATTAACTTCAACAAAGAGTCATTCTAAAGGAAAAATTCAAAGGAAAATAAGGATATAGAATGGAAAGAGACATGTTAACACTATCACAGGTCAACGAACAGTGCCTGCACGTTTTTCCATTACTTTTCTGTCAACCTTCAAATCATGCATAGATGTTCTTAGCTATGCTACTCCATAGATGTTAAAAAATATGAATTTAGTGTAACACAGTCTGCACACTTTTGCAACATATATACTCTATTCAATAAATACATTGAAACAATGCTCAAAACATATCAAAATGACAGCATCCATACTTCACTTTTTTTCCCCTAAAAATACATGTACATAATACTTCTAAAGGCACATATCTGCAATGCACACACGCACACTTACGACATTGAATAAAGTGAAAAGGTTTGTGTCACACCTTTCCGGGCAAGCTACGCGGGCTTGTTGCGAGGAGGGATTTTCCAGCACGCAGGAGAATTTTCCGCGTGCGGACAAGAATGTTTGCGAGTTTCACACTTGTTTCTTACCTGCTAGACGCGTGCTACTTACCTTCTACTTGCGTGTATTCCGTGTGAAATGCGTGAGAGCTTTAAAACCAATCCGTTTTCTGTTACGAGCGACTTACGGGTCCTGAGAAGTACCTGCGTTGGAGTTGCCTGCGAGGTGCTGCCGGTAAGGGTCTCCTAATGGTGTTCTGCGTGTACCTCTGCGAGCGAACCCCCGCTACTCACTCGGAACAAGTTTTGAGCATGCTCAAGTCCTTGTCATACCGTATCTGGGGAAGTTTTGCGGCTTGACTTGTGGGGAAACAAATTTCTTCCCGGAGCTCTCCGCAGTTGGTCCGCACCTGACAGTACCTAGCGCGTATCTCGCCTGTAGTTGCCCGGAGGTGCGCACGCAAGTGCGATTTAACCGCAGCCAAGTTTTGAGCGTGACCAAAACTTTTTCCGGGTGATCGCGGGGATGCCCGGAGAGGTCCACGCAGAACGCCAGTAGGAGGCCCTTAGCGGCATTACCTCGCAGGCAACTCCCACGCAGGTACTTTGCAGTCCCCGTATGCAGCCAAGATAACGACATTCTGTGGAACTTTTGCCATTCCTTCAGAGCAAGGCAAGCCTTGCTTGCGACTTGCGAAGAACAATTTTCAATTTCAATTTCAATTTCAAAGTTTATTTCATTTTTCGACAAAGCATATATGTTTCACTTCCTTTGATAACAGAGAATAAGGTAAACAGAACATTGTGAAATGAAAAGACTGCACAACAATTGAGGACCTATAGTAATTATACATTGTATATAGTAAAAAAGAAATAGAAGTGATAGAAGACTAGTGAAGTACATGTATACCGTTGCTTAAAGTGCGAAAAATGGAGGGACCCAATAAAAAGACAGAGCTTGTAGAATGTGGGCCCCTCTGGAAAAGAACATCGATGGAAAGATAAATTGAAGCATCGTAAATACAAAAAAAAAAAAAGAAAAAAAGAGGAAGAAGTCTGAAGCCCTCTGAAAATTAGATTAACAGATAGATACACGCTCATAGACGCGAACAAACATGAAACAAGACTAGACAACAAAACAACTACTAAAGAAAAGGCTGTACGGGACAAAACGGGATGGACAAGACTGACAAACAGAAGACAAAATAGCAGACAAAACGCACAACGAAGACAGCAATCTTCGGAAGAAGCATGCCCAGAGAAACAGATGATAGTTGTGGGCGAAAAAAGTAATATTTTATCGCCTGAAAAAAAGAGACAAGGAAATAGAGGGACGTATTTATATGAACAAGAGTAACATACGGAAATTCAACTCCTAGACGCTTTGGGCAAAATGGCGTAGATGACAACAAACATCCAGGAAAAAAATATCATTAATTCTTCGAATAGGGGACAAAGTGAGCAGGTCAGTATGTAAGAAAGAAGGCCAAATGGCTAGTTCAGTACTGTAGAGTGATACGATTGCAATAAAAGGGACTTCAGTCTCCTCTTGAAAGAATATATGGATGGGACGTTTTTTATGTCATGATTCAAAGAATTCCAATAATTTGGGCCTACATAAATAAGTGTGTTTTTAACAGAAATCGTTCTTAAAAGAGGTAAATGAAATTCATTGGAACGCCTGGTGGGATATTCATGAAATTATTGATTTTTGAGGAACATAGAATCAAGAATAGACGGAAGCAAATTATTGCTATACTTGTACATAAATTCCCTAAATTAAACAAAAACAAATCTGTAATTTTTAAGAGCTTGTTAAAGGCAAACAACATATTTGTATGAGAACGTACAGGGGAAAAACAGATAACGCGGAGAGCTTTCTTTTGCAACAGTGACACTCTTTCTAATAAATTCTGATGCGAGTTGCCCCAAACCAAAACTCCATAATTAAGATGAAGCAATATTAACGACGAATATAATATAAGTAATGATTTTTGTGGAATATGAAATTTCAATCTATTTATAACGCCTATACGCGAAATTAAGTTGCAAACATTATCAACATGTCATTTCCAGGAAAGTTTGTCCTCAATGACACCCAAGAATTTGATATTTGATACTATTTGTAGATGAGAATCATCTAATACTATATTTGTACTTAAATTATCAACAGTATTACTAAAATTCATATATTTCGTTTTTTGAGCATTAAGTGATAGCTTATTGGCCCTGACCCAGCTTGTCACTTTTTTCAATTCAATATTGATTTTGTGAACGAGAAAATCAATATCATTATGGGCAAAAAAATACATTGGTGTCATCTGCAAAATGAATAAAAGAGAGGATACGCGACGAAAATCATTAATATAAATAATGAACAATAACGGCCCCAAAAGACTTCCCTGTGGGACGCCACATTTAACTTATCTGATAACTGAATCATTGTTTTTAATTGTAACAAATTGTTTTCTATGAGCTGAATAACTTTTGAACCACTCCAAGGCCTTCCAACGTATTCCATAATGCGATAACTTATAAAGTAAAATATCATGATTGATGGTGTCGAAGGCCTTGGAGAAGTCCAAGAAAATACTAACTAAATGAGAATGATTATCAATTGCATGAACCACTCTATCAACAAAATGCAAAAGAGCATGAGTAGTACTATGTTTCTCACGAAAACCAAACTGAGAATTGGTAAAAGCTTCAAGTACCTTCAAAAAATTAATCATTCTCTTGTGAATAAGTTTTTCTAAAACCTTAGACAACGAGGATAATAATGACCTTGGGCGATAATTACTGACTTTAAGTTTATCGCCTTTCTTACGTATTGGGAGTACTTTAGCTAATTTCATTTTATCAGGAAACACACCGTTAAGAATTGAAAAATTGAATATATGAGCAAGTGGATCAGCAACCGAGGAAATAACACCCTTAAGTATAAAATTATCTATCTCATCATAACCAGAACTTCGTTTGTTTTCAAAAGAGGAAACTATATCAATAATTTCAAATCTATTAGTTGGTGTAAGAAATATGGAATCAGAGTTATGCTGACCTAAAAATTCAGTAAAATGAGTCTCTGTTGCAGGAATATTTTGAGCATAATTTCGCCTATTTTTGAAAAATAAGAATTAAAAACATTTGCAATGTAAAGGGGATCATTGATCAATTCATCATTCAATTTAATTTCGTCAATGTCAGAGTTTTTACTCGGAACATTCATGCCCTGTTTTAAAACTTTCCAAGTATTTTTCATATCAAACTTATATCTTGATAATTGCTTGAAATAATATCCTTTCTTTTCAGAACGTAGAATCATTGTCAAAGTATTTTTGTATGATGTATATCTATTCTTCGATCGCTCAGTTTTTTTTTTCCAATTTGTACTTGTAATACAAACGATTTTTCCTATTAATTGAACGAAGGATTGATCTTGAAATCCAAGGTAACCTGGGTGTCTTTTTATACTCTGTTCTATTTCTTTGTTTTGGAATTACATCATCTAAATGATGATTGACAATTTCCTTAAGATTATGAAAAGATATATTAACATCATCGCTGCCAAACACTCCTGACCAGTCAGCATTCTCGAGAGCCACATCAAAACTAGCTAACTTTTCAGGTGAAACTCTATGTCTAAACAAAGGAAATGAAGTAGGTTTAATATTAGCTGGTGTTTTAAGAGTAAAACAAGTCATTATTGGAAAATGGTCAGTCATATCTGAAAGAATTATAAGAGAATCGGGGAGGGGTAAAATATTACAAAGCAAGTTATCAATGAGGGTGGCAGAGCGATCTGTAACACTTGTGGGTTTAGAAATAAGCGGAAGAAAGGATGAGGACAGAAGTGTGTGAAGAAAATCACTAGAGGTATTATCATGCTCAGACTTCAATATTGAAATAGCCGAGTAAAAAGCAGTCCTTATTTCGGAAAACGTGTGAATTTGCCAGATCTGAAAAATAAGTTAAAAAATCATTAGCGTTTGAATTAGGAGGTCTGTATATAATGCCTACCACAAGATTTCTACATCCTGGGATAATAACAATATTGTCCATTGTAGAAATGTCTTCATGAACAATAGTTTCAAAGGAACGGGATAATTATGTACAATGCAACACCCCCACCATTCTTATCAGGCCTATTATTAACCAATAAATCATAACCATCAATTGCAAAAGAATTTTCTGCATTGGAAGCTAACCATGTCTCACTTAATCCGATAACGGATAGCGACTGACTTGCATCGGATTCTAATAAAAATTTTAAATCATCAAAATGTTTATTCAAACTCCTTATATTTAAATGCAATAAAGAAAACGTGTCCTCAGAAAAATTATGAATCATATCTTTGCATTGATTCACTGTAATATAAATGCACAACATATTTTGAGTGAAATCATTACTAAAATCATGAGGCAATTCATTTGCAGCTGTGTTCAGGCTATCGGTAACAAAATCATAGTAAGGGGTGGTTCGTGTACTGGTTACCCCACTAACTGGGTCAGAGTCTAACCTGGTGTTCCTAAACAATTTAAAAAAAAAGTCATCGTTCGATGCGGAATAAAATGGGGCATTCAGAAAATTAGCCATAATTGGAAGTACGAGACGAATTTGTAAAAGTCTGCGTTATCAACAAAACTAGGATGTCGTGAATAAGTGGATGATACAAGAAAATAACCAGTCGCCAGAATGTGGCAAGACACTGGAGTAATCTACGAACATGGGTGAAGTCAAAATCATGATAAGCAGAAGATCGCTGAGGAGAAGTAGAACGTGAAACGAGAAAGAGCAGAATAAGGTAAGTGAGAACTTTCAGAAGCATCGATAGAAAAAGACATAAAGCACACACAACACAATAACAAGAATAAATCCATTGTCTCTGTGGGCTTCCGAGACGAGAACAATAACATACATGTACAAAATATTTTTGCTACCCGGAGGTCCCCGTAGATGGCCCGCTCATGACAGTACCTAGTATATCATCTCACCCGTAGTTACCCGGAGTTGCGCACGCATGTCCTCTTTACACGCAGCCAAGTTTTGGCCCTGTCACATCTTTCCGGGCAAGATACGCGGGCATGATGCGTGTGGGGATTTTCGAGCACGCAGGACAATTTTGGCAGGCGGACAAGGATTTGGGCGAGTTTCGCATGCGTTTTACCTGCTGGACCCGTGCTACTTACGTTCTACTTATGTCCATTTTGTTTCACCTGCTTGTAGGCGCATGCGTGGAAAGAGAGGGCTGACAACTCGGTGAAGGAATTCCTCTGAAGTATGGCAATATTGTCCCACAGAAAGTCATGCAGATGGCACACGCTTTCGGCGAAAAAGCATAGATCAAAGGGGCAACTTACGTACTTCAAGCGGGTCAACTGCCTGTGACTTGCGGTAGCTACGGGCCTCCTACTGCTGTTCTGCATGGACCTCTGCGGGCGATCCTCGCGACTCACCCGGAAAAGTTTTGGTCATGCTCAAAACTTGGCTGCGAATAAATCGGACTTGCGTGCGCACCTCCGGGCAACTGCGGCCGAGATACGCGCTATGTACTGTCAGATGCGGGTCAACTGCTGGGAGGTTTTCCCCGCAAATGAACCCGCAGTGCTTTCCCAGACACGGTGTGAGAAGGCCTTGAGCATGCTCAAAACCGTCTCGTTCCGGGTGAGTCGCGGGGGGGGGGGGGGGGTTGCCCGCAGAGGTACACGTAGAACGCCAGGAGGAGGCCCTTAACGGCGGCACCTCGCAGGCAACTCATACGAGGGCACTTCGCAGCTGTAACGCAGGTACTTCGCAGCCCCCGTATATCACTCGTAACTGAAAATGGATCGGTTTCTAAGCTCTCACGCAGGTCACACGGAATACACGCATGTAGCAGGTAAGTAGCACGCGTCTAGCAGGTAAGGTGGAAGTACGTACGGAACTCGCAAACATCCTTTTCTCTGCTTCTCTCTCCTCCACAATCTCTCTTTTTCCACTCCGATCTCTCCGTCTTCCCCACTCTCTCTTCCCCTCTCTCTGTGGGTCATTGATCCTCTCCGCTGGTTCTCCTCAAACAATCAGTTTCTCTATTATTTTATATTATTTCAGCAAACTTTCTAATGAGTGTCTTACGGCGAATACCAATTCTTAGTATTTGGAACAATGTTAATTCTCTCCCGTGGCTTGTCAACGGACACCACCTGACGTCCAATCGTCTTCTTAGGCTGCCGCTGTAATGTACATGTATACAGTGGAGTACCGTGGGTCAAGACATGGGGGGGGGGGGAGCACCTCGTAGAAAAGTAATTTTGAGGGCTTGTATGCTCGTGCGTGCGTGCGCGTGTGAATGATTCTGGAAAATGGAGTGGAAATATTGTTTTACTCGAGGAATGTGAAATATGAATGCAGTAGAATTACATAAACATTAAATAAATGACTGATTGATTGATGATGATTATTATTATTATTATTATTATTATTATTATTATTATTATTATTATTATTATTATTAAAATGTACCTATACATAATCCCTATATTGCATTGATTATATGTAATTCTATGTTCTTCACTACGAAATTATTGTGCGCGAGCGAGCGCAGCGAGCGCTCTAGAATACACATAATGTAAGAGAAAGCTATCTTTCTGATAACCCAGGACGTGTAGCTCCAATCTCTTATTGCAGGCTCTAACTGCTGGAATTGCCGATAATTTATTGCGAATACCTTATAACAATACCCTCTAAAGTCATTTCATATATTAAGAATCATCATTTACTTCACTTATTTGTGTGTGTGAGCGAGCGATCATCATTTACTTCACTTATTTGTGTGTGTGAGCGAGCGAAAGCGAGCCAGCGCCTGAAGAAACATGCTCTTTTCATGCGTCTTGAATACATATGTTATCATTTTACCCAATAAATATCTTCCCGAAAAATATAAGTCCTAGGTGCAAAAACTCCTATCTTTCTTGTCAGCGCAACGTTTGTTACATGTTAACAGTTTTCCTTACATTGATTATGGAATGACGGTGTGAAACGACAAATTACTGGCAGCATCATCAGGAGAATTGTATAACAATAAATGCGAGCGAGCGGAGCGAGCGAGCTTGAAAATTTTGACATTTTACAGTCCAAAAACTGCCGTTTGTAGCTATATTTTTTCGCTTTGGAAATTAAAGGGGGGGGGGGAGGACGCCCGGTGCCCCCCCCCCCGAACCGCCACTGGTAGTCAAGGGTGTCGGTTATGTTCATGATTGGGGGAGGTGTGACCAGCGAGGGGGCGTAGAAGACTAGTGACCAAGCGGGAAGGATGTCCAAAATCTGCAATTTAGAGCAATCCGTAATTGTTAGTGTTTGCGTGTGTGTTTTATATACGTGGAAAAGTTAGGAAATAGCCCAGTTCAAGTCTTATTATTGGCAATGCAAGGCATTTTAATTTAGACTAGTATATTAATATGTAAAGCAACAATGCAAAATCAATGATAGCTTAGATATAACGAACCGTAAGGTACATTCTACATCACATTGCGCAACATTGCAGCGGCTCTCTGCCGTTCGGGTGTTCTGAGTACACTGCGCACATCCTGCTTATATTCAGAATGCCAACCAGGAATCACGCTGAATCACAATCTTTAGTCGGCGCCGGGCTTTTTGAACAATGTTTCATACTATATTCCTCTTTCCTCTAATATTATGGTTCAAACAACAACAACAACAACAAAAATCTTAGAAAAATATTTAATTTCTTGATCACCTGTTACGGCACAAATTGTCGCCCCTGCATAGATTGTCGCCTGGTAAGTTATGCGTATTAGTCCATGGGCCAAGAGGCGAAAAATTGGTTATTGGTACCATCTCAGGTGGCAATACCTTTTTAGTGTCATTTTGTTTGTTGGGCATAGATATGCTTATCAAGCTATGATAGCATTTCCAAATGAGTAGCTTAGGCCTAATAAATGAATTTTTAACCAATTTGGTCTCGTTTTTATATCCCTGTACTTCTGAATCGAGGCTAACCGCTATAGAAACAAGAGCACGGTCTTCTGTATGTCCATGAAGCTCATGGTATGTCCACAGGTGTTCTGTTGTAAACGCGGTGCGCTTAGTATTTATTCAAGGCGGCGAAGGGAATATCCAAAGGGTGATGCTGTCCAGAGCTAAACGCGGTGCGTTTAGTCTTTATTCAAGACGGCGAAGGGAATATCCAAAGCCTATGATACAGTGTATATCCTTTTATCTAAAAAACAAACAAAAAAGCAATTCCTCGTGGATTTTGCCGTATTTTTGATTATTCATCATTTTCCGGTGAAAACGCTGAGGTGAAAACACTAATGCAACGCCAATGTAGCTTTATTTCCATCAAACAATGAACCGGTACACTACAATACGTAATGATAAATACTATTGTAAATGAGCAGAGTGAATTTTGTTTAAAACTGATGTATTGTTGAGAGGGTAGTATAAAAACAGTATAGATAATTCCTTTTATTAGTAACTTTAGATATGATAACGGTACATTGTTTTGTTTTGTTGTTGTTGTTTTTTTGCAGTGTTTACCAGAACTGATATTGTTGTTAATCAGACAAACACACACACACACACACACACACACACACACACACACACACAGACACGGAAACAATTGTCACACAATTAGTCCATGGGCCAAGACCCGAAAAATGGGTTACTGGTACCACCTGAGGTGGCAAGTTCTAGTTGTGCATTTTGAAATGGCATATATCTAAGGAATATTATTTTGCTATAAAAGTATAATAGCATTTCCAGAGTAGTAGCTTAGTCATAGATTTCAGCCATCAACCCGACCAATGCCAAATATTTTTTACGCTCTTTGACCGAAGACAGGCAGAGTGTGACCTTTGAAAATTTCCACTAGGAATTGTTTTTTTGTTTGCTTTTTAGATAAAGGGATATACACTGTATCATTAGCTTTGGATATTCCCTTCGCCGTCTTGAATAAAGACTAAGCGCTGTGGACATCATAACCTTTGGATATTCCCTTCGCTGCCTTGAATACAGACTAAGCGCACCGCGTTTACAACAGAACACCTGTGGACATACCAAGGAGGTACCTCCTTGGACATACAGAAGACAGTGCTCTTCTTTCTATAGCGGTTAGTTTCGATTCAGAAGTAAAGGGATATAACAGCGAAACCAAACGGGTTAAAATTCATTTATTAGGACAAAGCTACTCATTTGGAAATGCTATCATAGCTTGATAAGCATATCTATGCCCGACAAACAAAATGACACCAAAAAGGTTTTGCCACCTCAGATGGTACCAATATCTGGCCCGGCCCATGGACTATAATGTGTGTGTGTGTGTGGGGGGGGGGGGGGCTGCATGGTATGTGCTGTGTATGATTTGCAGGTGCGTATCATGTGACTTTTGTATGCGTTTCTGTGTGTGTGTGTGCGTGTGTTTGGAGTATAATAATACAATAGTTATGTGGAAACTGTGCATGTGTGGTGGTTGTATAGTGGTAGTGGTTTGTTTGTCCGTGTGTATACGTGTGCCTGTGTGCGTGCGTGTGTCTGTTTGTGTTTTTTTTTTTTTGTTTTTTTTTGTGCGAACGAACTTTTTGGGCGGCAGCAGGCACTACTGTGGCACTGAATATGCCTTCAACGTGTGTGAGCACGTGTTTATGGAGTTCACAGCGGCGTTGATAGTATGGGTGTGTCAATTTCAGCGGTGAGGCGGGCTAGGAGAGAGAGACCGAGAGAAAAGGCTTACGAGTGAGGTACCCTCCCTAAATGTGATCTCAAACAAATCCTCATAATGCATATAAACCACCTCAACACATTCTTCCATAATATACAATAACACGCACACACACACACACACACACACACACACACACAAACACACACACGCACGAACGGACACTCAATTATCATGTGCGGGCGCACATACACACTTCCTTGAAACCTCACCGTTACTTTTTACATGGCTTGTTTGCATGGATGTAGCCATGTAAGTTATGTGTTGGTATTCTAATAACTATGTCAAAAATGATATTACCCCAAAAATGTGCTTCGAGGGCGGGCGACAATTTGTACCGTCAGCTCCATGCACAAATTGTCGCCTGTTTCAGGGGGCAACAATTTGTGACGGGGCGACAATTTGTGTCGCAACATCACCCTTTCATGTTGATTTCAAAAGTAGTTTATTAACCCTTGAATTACCGTTTTCGTGAGTTTTTTTATTATTATTTTGTTTTTACCAGCGGATGGGGGGGGGAGGGGGCAGCATGTGCCCCCCCCCCCCGTAGTTACGCCACTGCATGTCTGCATGTATATAAATAAGGCCGCCCATAAATATCGCATCATCACGACGAGAAAGCATCAATAATTCACCGAGATGACATCGATGGAGAACCTACTCGCCAATCCGGCTACCCGTCAGGACCGGTCGCCTGTGTACCACTGTATCGCCGTACGAATGGCCGATACACACAGCGTTACAAGACTTTAACGTACAACACACTACAAAACCACTAACCCCCCCCCCCCCCCCCCCCCACACACACACACACACACACCTCTGCTTTCAAGTCTCCACTGGCTGCCAATTCACCTCCGCATTCAGTTTAAGATTCTCCTCCTGGTCTTCAAGTCTCTAAATGGTAGCACCCCTTCGTACACTTCTGAACTCATCAAGGATTATGCCCCAACCAGAAACCTTCGGTCAACTCATCTGAACCTCCTCCAAACACCCAGGGTTAATACCAAGTACTATGGACAGCGTGCTTTCAGCACCCTAGCACCAACACTCTGGAATTCTCTTCCTCCCCAAATACGAGATGCATCAACTGTCAGCAGCTTCAAGAACTATGCACTAAAAACTTACCTATTTTCGCACTGTTATACTTTGTAATTTTCTGTAGATTAAGTTTTGTTTGTATGCTTTTCTGTTTATGCATTATGTTATAAATGTAAAGCGCATAGAGACTTACATTATAATGATTGTATTATGCGCTATATAAGATGTTATTATTATTATTATTATTATTATTATTATTATTATTATTATTATTATTATTATTATTATTATTATCATACCTAGGTGCGATCCGTGACCCCCAACCGAAACGTGAATTCATTCGAAAAATGAACCACGGCAGCGCCTTCTATTAGGGCTCACACGGGAAAATAATTCCCCATAGAGACGTGTATTAAAATTCAAAATTCAAAAAATTATGTAAAATAGCTGGGAGAAATGAGGTGTTTCATCTTCACTAACATGGATAAGTGAGCTAATACCCTGTCATCCATCAAATTTCCAAGGCAGGTTCTTTCGCTCAAACTCTGTCCAAGGGTCCTCAAAGCCAGACTACGAGTTCTTTTCACTCAAAAAATCACCTATTTTCCGTACACGCACCCAATGAAATATAGTCCCTCCAAATTCCATGAGAAAAGCTTTCATCTTCCAACCAAAATGCAGTTTGTAGAGAAATTCATACTCAATATCTGCAGCTATTCAGTTTTTATGCCAAACTGCATTAATGATTTTTAATTAATTGTTTTCTTCATTTATTTTGTTATCTTTGGTACGAATTTGTTAAGGGGTCTGGGACATTCCATTTTATTTACAGGTTTGAAGCCATATTATACAATACTAGTAGATGGCTCTGGGCCATGGGGTCAC